>NC_134862.1:97817778-98117778 GCF_049852395.1 Peromyscus maniculatus bairdii
TTGCTCTTGCAAAGACTTCCTTTCGGTACTGTTAACAGTGGTGAGGATGGGCATCATTGTCTTCTTTCAAAAGAAAGCAAGCAAGCTTTTTCCTTTTGCCCAAGTATAGTATGTGATAGCTGTTATATATAAATGTTCTTCAGTCCATGGAAGTATGATTATATGTGCAATTATTTAGTAATTTTACCATGAATTTTATCAAACGCCTTTTCTGCAAAATGAACTGTATGGTTTCTCTTCTTCCTTCTGATGATACAATATCACATTTCTTGATTTGTACATGTTGAACCATCCTTGCATGCCTGGGACCAGTTCCACCTAATCATGGTATGTGTTCTTTTTTATGTGAAAAGGGAAATGCTATTTCAAGAGGCAATTTCTAATGAATTCTAAATGAGTTAAAAACCAGTGTCTTATGCATGTTCTCATTTGCATGCAGGCTGGGATATTGGTTCAGGTCTTACTAGTATATAAGCATCAACTTGAACTTTGATCACTAATATGTAATGAGAATGCTTGCTTCTGTGTCCATTGCGGGGTATGAGTCCACATCTATTTCTGTGTGCAGTAGCACTATATGCTCTATTGTATTGGTTTTTGTTTGTCTGGCTTGGGTATCAGGGTAATGTTAGCCTTATAAAGAATTTGGAAGAGTTCTGGTCATTTGGGATTTTTGGAATAGTTTAAAAGGCATGAGAAGTAGTTATCCTTTAAATACTCTCAGCAAAGCCATCAGAACTGAGACATTTTAGAGGAAAGGTTGAATTTTTTTCAAAGATTTTAACTATATGTTTATGTGTTTATATGTAAGTATGTGCATGTGAGTTCGGGTGCCTGCAGAGGCCAGAGGTCTCAGATTCCCCTGGAGTTGGAGTTACAGGCAGAAGTGCTGGGAACAAAACTTGGTACTCTGCAAGAGCCATGACACTCCTCACAGATGACTCATCTTTCCAGCCCTAAGATGAAAGGGTCTTACTGTTTCAACATCATTTGCTGATTATTGGTCTGTTTGGATTTTCTGTTCACTTTGATTCACTTTGGGGCATATTAGATAGGCTCAAACATCTACTAGTTTCTAGTTTTTCCAGCTTCTGGTAGGCGTTCATACTAGTTCTTATGACTTTGAATTTCTGTGGGACCTCTAGGCCATTAGGAGCATGTCATTCAATTTACATGCATTTATTTGTTCACTTTCCATTGCCTCTGTTGTTCTTAGATTGTAGTTTTAATCTTTCATAGTCTGAGTAGAGCTGCAATTGTTGAGTCTTGATTTGTGGCTTAACTGCTCTATCCTCAAGATTCTGATGGGAATCTGTGTGCTGCTGCTGGATAAAATGTTCAGTAACTGTTAGGAATGTGTTTCCTTTGAAGTATGGTTCTACGCTGCTGTCTCTTTGATGATTTTGTGTTTGCATGGAATTCCCTGTGAGGAAATTTGGGTGTTGAAATGCCCAGCTCCTATGGAATTAATCTTTTACTTTAGAGCTAAATTTACTTTGTATTGGGAAGCCCCGTGTTGGGCACTGTCTTAGTGTTTCTTCACAGCAATAAAAAAGTAACTATGACCAAGGCAACTTGGAAAAGAAAGGATTTAACTGGTGGCTTGCATAACAGTTTCAGAGAATGAGTCCATGATTATCATGGCGGGGAGCATAGCAGCTGGCAGGCATGGCACTGGGAGTAGAGGAGAGCTTACATGTTGAGACAACCAAGGCCACACCTCCTAATCCTTCCCAAACAGTTCCACCAACTGGGGACCATTCTCATTCAGATCAGGACATTTACATATCTTTACAATTCTCCCCCCCCCCCCCAGACAGGGTTTCTCTGTGTAGCTTTGTGCCTTTCCTGGAACTCGCTTTGGAGAACAGGCTGGCCTCCAACTCACAGAGATCCACCTGGCTCTGCCTCCTGAGTGCTGGGATTAAAGGCATGTGCCACCACCACCCAGCTCTTTACAATTCTTATGTCATCTTCTTGAACAAATCATTTTCTCACTATGGTTGTCTCTTTGTAAAGATTTTAATATCTATTTTATCTGAAATAAATGCAGCTATTCTTGCAATACCTTTTTTCTTTAATACCAGAGACTGAACCTAAAACCTTGCACATACCAGGAAAACACTCCGCCACTAAGCTATATCTATCTCCTCTACCCCCACCCCCACCCCTTTTATTTATTTATTTATTTATTTATTTATTTATTTATTTATTTATTTATTTATTTATTTATTTTTTGGTTTTAAGATAAGATTTCCCTCAGTTGCCCAGGCTGGCCTTGAATTTGTCATCTTCTTGCCTCAGCCTCCTAACTAGCATGGATGACAGACCTGAACTAAGAAACTCAGATCATTTTTGGTTCCTATTTGTGATGTATCTTTTTAGTATATTTTTAGTATACTTGGTATATCTTTATAGCGAAGCAATGAAGCGAGTTTCTTGTAGGCAGTATATAGTTGGGTCTTAGGATTTTTGTTGTTTGTTCTCTTGGTTTTTGTTGTTGTTGTTTTTGTAACCAGGGATGCCAAAATGGCTTGCAACTAATAATCTTCCTGCCTCTGACTCCATGTACTTACATTATATGTGTGTACCACTATATCTGGCTTTCAATCAATTCTTAATTCTGCCAATCTATATTTCTTGATTGGTGAATTTTATCCACTTATGGGGAATGATGTTATTACTACTTCCTGTCATTTTGCTTTCCTTGTATTTGTTTGGCAGCATCTAATTTTAAATTTTTAGGGTGCTGTTCCAATGAGTCTTATACATTGTTTTCATAACAGCAGTTACCATTTACCTTCATTTCTAGGTAGAATGTCCCTGTGTTTCCTAGTGTTGGCAAAGAATTCCCTAAGTTCCTTCTTATCTGGGAAAGACTTTAGTATTATTTTAAGCATGTTTCCTCTTCTGTATTTTTAATATGTAATATTATTCTCTTATAGCTATAAGTTTTCTGTGAAAATTCTGCTGCAAATCTGAGTAGCCCCTTAATGTTTTGAAAATTCTTGGTTATATACACAATATTTACTAAAACATACCATGATTAAGGTCTATTCTGGATGAAGCTAGTTTGGGATCTTTCAGCTTCAGAAATCTGGATATCCATATCTCTGAGGATTTTTTAAAATGTATTATTATGTTTATATACTTATACAATTTATATTAATCATATACATTTACCATTATCTTCCTCTGATCCCCACTACCCCAAATCTTCCAAATTCCATGCTTTCCTTTTTAAATGGCTATTAATACCAACTCCCCAGTACAACTAATGCTGCCCACATGTGCACGGGTATACGGGCCCATCCACTGGGGTATGGACCTACCCAAAGAAAAGTACGTTTTCCTCCCTCAGCAGCCATCAACTGCCAGCAGCTCTTCTGACAGTGGTGATGCATGCTGGAATCTTGACTGGCAACAGCTGTGTCCTACCCAGAAGTCAGCATTTCACAGATCTCCTCCCCACCCACCAGCTCTTGGAACACTTTCAGTCATTTTGTGAAATAGTTTTTTCAGTACCTTTTCCCCTTCCTTCACTTTCTATAATTCTCAAAATGCAAATATGTCACCATGGGCCTTGTAAGTTCCATCATTCTTGGTCCATTTTCATCTTAATGTCCCAGTGTCAGTAAGCTGTCCCCACGTTCTGAATTCTTTCTTCAGCTTGTCCTATGCTATTGTGGAAAATTTCCCTTATAACTTTTCATTTCACTCATGAAAGATTCCCGATTGGTTCTTTTCATGATATCTATCCTTTAGGGAATTCCTCATTGACCTTCTACACTGTCCCATCATTTCTTTGTAGTATTTGTCTGCACTTAAGTCTCAATTTCTTTAGGATCGTGTTTATTGTTTTAGGCACTTTGTAAATTTTCTTCAAATTTAGATGCGTTCTTGGAGAATTCTTATTAAGAACTGGCCATATATCCTCTCATGTTTATGTCCTTAGATGTATGCCTACTGTAACATTTTTCTTCCATTTTTATAGGAAAAGGGTTTTGTTGTTTATATGAGATATCGGATGACAGTTTGGTACATTTGGTTATAAGGGAGCTTAAAACAGTCTCTAGTGCCTAGACTGCAGTAGTTCATGGTGGCACTTGTTTGAGTGAGACACAGACTTACAAGGGTATGTGTCTTTAGGCCCAACAGAGGCAGCTCCAATAACACTGGGATTGGTGAGCAGCTGCCAGTCTAGGTGGCATGGGTACAGGGAGAACCAAGTTCCTTGGGGCAAGCGCAGGTGATGCCAAGGATTGTGACCTGGCCGTGACAGTTCTTGAGCCACAGGATGTAGGATGGGGCCCTTTGCAGGTACCACAGATGTCCAAAGATTGTGTTAGCATCTATAGGCCGAGCAATGATGGACTTCCCTGTGTCCTGTAGGCAATGACAGTGGCAGAAGACAGGAACAAGCACACATGGCACCAGCAAGTATGGACCCAAGTCCACAGGCTGTGAGGTTCGTTCCCTCAATCATCTAGTACATATAGCATTTTCATTAAGGCATGTGCTCTGCCATATCCACTCCTTGGGAGGATATGCAGGAAACTTCCATTTGGTTTCACAAGTCAATATGGGCAGTTCTGAGGCTTGTGGATCTGGCCTCTAATACTCCTAAAGCTTCAGAGACTGGAAGGGGATGTCCCTCCAGGGAGAGCCGTTGTAGGGATGACACTTACCGTTCAGGATGTAATATATGCAGACTCTTTCTCTGGTCCCCAGGGTGTCCTTGTCTACCCAGAGATACAAGTTGCTGGCTAGGAGGAGAACTTCTGTAGATCCTCTTATGAAATGCAGGTACTGACAGGTTAGAGCCACTGGTTACTATGTTCCTGAAGTCATAAGGCTTAGCACCCAAAGGCACGGGTGAAACTGGCATGTCCCTAATATTCCAACTTTTCTGACTGAGAAGGGAACTCCCCTAGCTCACATGCAGTCATAGATATAGGTGTTGTGTTGCTGGAGCTGCCTACTGGGTTTTCCTGGGACTTTTATCAGCTCTAGCTATGTAGGCATGGATGAGACCAGGGATTTTCAGCAGTGGGTACAGTCCAACTGTGTTGTAGAAAAATCCTCCCCAATTCACGAGCTCCTGGCCACAGCAGCTACCAGACTTTACACTGCAGGATCCTTTAAAGCAATCTTCTGCCCAGGAAGGTGGAGGTACATACTGGCCCAAGGCTTTGGGTGGGGCCTATTATTTGACAGCCAAGATGTCATCAAAAGGGGCTATTATGGTTGCTTGAGTTCTGGGGGCAGTTCAGAGTGAGCACATTCCTTGATTCACAGGAATCACTTCTCTCTTTTAATCTGTGCTGAGACTGAACCCTAGGCCTTGTACATGCTAGTGAAGTGTTCTGTTACTGAGCCACAGCCCTGGCTGGGGAGCTGTTTTAACACCCATCAGCTTCTCAAACTAGATTTTTCACTTCTAAGTACTGTGGATGTCTCACTCCTATTTGCTGCTATGGTCCACATTACTGCACCTGCTTACATGATGCCAGCAGCATTTGGTCCCCTCCTGGCCAGGACCCTGGTGACAAGGTCACACATTGCTTTTCTAGCCTCTAGGTCACCTTCCACTGGTTGTTCTTGCTCTTTGGTGTTTCCACCACTTCTGATTTCTAGAATTCATTCTCTCTTCTCAAAACAGCTGCCCACTAGTGGCTCAAACTCTTTTTTGTAGTAGAGTTATTTATTTATTTATTTATTTATTTATTTATTTATTTATTTATTTATCTATTTTTGGTTTCTTGAGACAGGGTTTTTCTGTGTAGCTTTGGTGCCTGTCCTGAATCTCAATCTCATGCTGTAGACCAGGCTGGCTTCGAACTCACAGATATCTACCTGGCTCTGCCTCCTGAGTACTGGGATTAAAGGTGTGTGCCACCACCGCCCAGTGAAGGGTACTTCTTGGCCATCTTGGTTCCGAACCCCTGAAACAGTGTTAAATACTGATGCACCCATTTGCTTTTTCCTTTCAGTTTGACTCTGTGGCTGACATATCTGATGTGTCCAGCAGTGTCACCCTAAAAAGTTACACCATGCACTTTGAGGTACCTCTGTGTGTTGCATGGATGCCATCTGCTCTTTGGGCATGCTGTGTGGACTGTCCAGTAAGAAGCAGAAATATTTCACTGATGGGACCATGAAATCAGAACTCTGCATGTTTCAGTCAGCTAGAATTTACCTTAAGAGCACATCTTAGATTATAGTTATGGAGATATTTTGCCTTGCTGGTGAGAACGACAGAGCTGATGATTTATGGAATCTAGATTCCTACAAGAAGGTAAATATGAGAGGAGGAAGAAGGGCGGGATCACTTCCTACACCAATCCAGAACTCTGAAAATAAAATATATATTGCTCTTAGAGGGCAACCATGAACAATATGGTTCACTTTTGACAAGGGAGAAGTTCAAGAGGCAGGCTCCATGTCAGTGTGTAGTTAGAGAGCACCTTAATCTAGCCCCACCTCCCTGGCTTCACTGCTTGGCAGGCCTGGCCCCAGTGGGAGCAACAGCCACCAAGGCAGGACATGAGTACCCTAGGGGTCAAGTGCACTGCCACTAACCACAGGCACATTTCTCAGGGAAATGAGGGCACAGTATTCCAGGTGCTCATAGCTGCAGAGTTCAGTTCTGTTGTAGGAGGCTCTAGAACATCATTTCTTTCAAGCATGATGTGTGAAAACCAGTCCCCAACCTCGCTGTTACCCGTCCATCTCCAACAGCAGCTTCCTTTTCAGGGATTAGCCGACACCAGAATCCCTCGGTCTGGGACACCTTTGAGTATTCGGAGCAGCCGAAGTGTGTCTGTACTGAGGATCCCAAGTCAAAGCCAAATCAGCCAGACCTACTCCCAGGGCTCTCTCCACCGCAGTGTCAGCCAGCTCATGGACATTCCAGACAAGAAGGGCTTGGCAGATGACTCACTCTGGGAAACTATTATGGGCCACAGCAGTGGACTGGTGAGTTGATGGCCTCCTGTACTCATACTGCTGCCCTTGAGCACCCTTGTACTACCTGCCCAATTCTGTTGTAAACTACTGACTTAACCAAACAGCAGCAGCAACACTGTTAACGGGGTAGGAACTGCTGTTGTCCTGCTAGATGATAAGACACTCAGAAAATACAGAAACTGGTTAAAAGGCATAAAATGCAACACTTGGTTTACTTTAAGAAAACCAGAAGCCATAACTACATTCCTGGTATTCAACCGAGACAAGGTTACATGGATCTCAGGATCACCTTGAACAAGTTTCTCCTTTCTCCATCTCCTAAAATCTGCCATTACAGGCAGGTGCTTCTATATTCTCCCTTTAAAAACAAACATGCAGCACCGGGGATTGAACCAGGGCTCTTTGTGCGTGCTAGACATGCACTCTACCAACTAAGACGCATCACTAGACCTCAGTCACCATTTATGAGCACCATCTTTCATAAATTTAGTCCAATTGTAGGAATGACTGGCTTTGAGGGATCACCTGTCATCTCGTATCAGCCTCAAGCTCCCTAGTGGCTGAGGGGATGAACATCGTAGGACTTTTACTAACGATCCCGCTTGTCATCCTAGACATCTACTGCAGTGCCTTTCCATTCAGCTCGTCGGAGAAGAAACTGGCAGAGAGCTTAGCTCCCCTTCATGTCCACTGCCTCCAAAGTTCTCTGTACTCTCCCTTCACCGAAAAGTGGGTGGCTTCATTGAGTTCCTTTCTGACTAACGACAAAATGACAAAACAATTTTTCCTGCCATCACCCAAGTCCTTTGTGCTTATTCCGAAAGATTAAATACATAGTGAAGGTAAAAGTTTTCTTCCTGGGGCTGGCTCAGGTGACAGTGCTCAGCATGCATGAAGCCCTGGTCCAATCCCAAGGAACACAGTGGAGGATCAAAAGTCGAAGGTCATCTTTAACTACATGGCAAGTTTGAGGCCACCTGGGATACATGAGACATTGCCTCACACACAAAGCAAAAAACCTTTTCAAAAATCCTGATCTTGTTATAACTCAATCACATAATTCCATTCCAGATCTAGGTTTTAAATGGAAGGGACAATTAAATTGAATATTTGCTAAATGAATTTTTTTCAAAACGTAAATTTACTCCCTGTAACAATGAAGACATAGATGGAACATTACAAATAATCTGCACGCAGCCACCATCGTTACAGGAGTGTAGGATGAGAGGTGGCTGGGACCTACCCAAGAGCATAAGTCATCGTTTTGCGGGATTGTGATCAGAGGCTTTGCCTGTAACAATGGCCATGTGAGTTTGGTGTTTGGTCCTAGTAAAGGGCCGTGTGCAGGAGTCAGTGGAGTCCTGTGAGGGTGCCAACACCTGGCAAGTTACTGATTCATTATGAAATCATAACATTAACCCTGTTGATAAATACAGTACACGGAGTAGAGAGCACCACGGCACAATAGCTTGTGGCCTGGCTTTTACTCTTTTAAATCTTATAAACTACATATACACAGATTGCAAATTTCCCTACTCTACAGATAAACTGAGGCTCACAGAGGCTAAGATTGTACAGTGTGACACTCTGTGTGTTGAACTAACTGGAATCTCATGTGATCCCTTCAGTGAAGGGAATTTAACAGAAGGTCTGTCTCAAACCACATCCTAGTGTTGGACATAGGCAGCTTTTACTTCACTGAACATGTTTTATGGTTGCTTGCTTTTCAGTATGTGGATGAAGAGGAACTAATGAATGCCATCAAGGGTTTCAGCTCAGTAACCAAGGAACACACCACCTTCACCGACACCCACCTGTAAAGAATGGACGTTATAACATGGAAACCTGGGGTGCATGCTCTGTATCCTGTTTCTCCTGGTTACCACATGTCACAAAAGCTGAAAAATACTTAAAGAAAACTTTTTTTTTTTATTTTTCCAAATAGAGACTTAAGAAACATTTCTCTGGTTTTCTCAAATAAGGAATTGCATTGCCTTGCTGATTTTGTGGACGACAAAACATTTGGTTCTCTGGGTTCTGCCAGGGACACTGTTAAAGGAACAATCCAGGCCATGTCAAGACGGCACACGCTTGTTATCAGTAATGAGATGTCACTGGTTTAAAACCAAGCATGACTACTAGGAGGAGGGCGAGATCCATGAGCAACACCTGCACTAGCAGTCACAGCTCCACACTGCAGCGGACAACCAGCTCTGCATGCACACATGGGGAAGGTTCTAGAGCTGCTGCTGCGAGCTTCCCACAGCCCAACTACAGTCCAGCTGCACACAGCTCTCCTAGCTGTTCCTAAGGACTTAGCTCGTGCATGCAAACTGGGAATGTGACAACCAGACCACCATTGCTTGAACCCAGGTCTCGTTTCAGAATTAACCTGCAAGATCGTCAATTAGTACTTTTCATAAAATATGAATCTGCCGCTCCCAGAAAACCTCCTTTAGTTTTAAAAGTTTTAGGACACTTTTCTGAGTTTATATGGCCATATCTTGTGGCCCTTTGCCAGGGACTAACTGCTTATTTTGCTTAAAAGCCACTATTTACGCCTATGATCCAACAGTCCAGGGCTGGACTTCTGGGACGCTGAACTGTCATCCAAACCTGTGGCACACATGCCACCCTTAAGTGTCAAAGCAAAGAGCGGAATTAAACACTTGCACCCCTTATCACAACTGAAGTGGCGGGGCATCCACAGTGGCTGTACACGTCATAACACACATTTCCCCGTCTTGCCAAAAGTTTCCTACCTTTTGAAACAGAACTGGCCAGTCCACTAAGCTTTATCCACATAATTATTAGGTTATAGCAAAGGGGGCCTGCCTCTCATGGCTGCAGGTAGGCACTACAGAATTGAACCAGGATCATGAGCTCCTACATCTGGGCAGCATTTTTCCAATCAGGAACAAATCATTAGTGAGAAATATTGTCTAAACAACACCTCCTGAGGACTAAGCCTAATGTCCAGGGAGGATGATCCCTTGGAGTGTGATACTTTCCTGCTGTGTGTTTAGCACCATGCAGGCAGCCAACATTAATCATTTCTTTTTAACTGTCAAGGCTGGATGAGGCTCTGGTCCTCGGGTCACTGGGGTTTGCCAGTTGTCCCATCTATGTGAGGGTAGGTCAGAAACCTTGTTTGACCATGTCTTCATTCACAAATATGGAGGAAATTTCCCTGTTGACATGCCTCTCTGTAGACTCAATTCGAGCTCTAACCAGTCTACAGTCACTGGAAAGCATCTCCATAGTCTCCCTGAACAAGACAACAGGTGATTCCCTAGTTATACCTCAGAGGTCCCTGGGACAAAGCTGACCTTGAGAGGGAAATGGGAAATAGCCTTCCTTTTAATCCCTCTGACCACATTAGTCTCCCAAGTATGGTTCCCCAACACTTAAAAGGTCCAGACAGCCTTCACTGGCCTTCTATCCACTGGGTAGTATTTAGATAAAGCTTGGGGGCTGGGGGGGAACCAAACACTGAAACTTTGTTCAGATGTGATTCTGTTCTTTAAGCCAGTCCTTGGAATTGCTACAGATATAATAACTCCATTGATTTAAGCAGAAGTTTGATATCAATGTATTAAACTCTGACCTGTTACATACCATATATAACTTGCCCAGACCCTGGTAACTTGTGTATGCTTTCTAGCTTTCTTATGAGACTTAATGACATGAACAAACCTTCCTGTGACAATCTTTACAAGTTGGCTTGGTGGATGCCACGGCAGCTGTTTGGCTTCAAAGATAGTGTTGTGTAATAGCGCCTTAATAAAAGAAGGTTGAATCCAAACTACATCTGCAGTAACTTAATACCACCTGTGTACATGCCGCTACCCTGAGGGCCGGTGAGTTCCCAGGTAAACCTTACAGAAAACACCAGTCTTCCTACAGCAGAGTGATCCACCACAACAGTGAGTAGCAGATAAAGCAAACTGAGGTTCTGGACTTACTACATAGGTGGTTTCTGTGTTCTACATTAGTTGCTTTATTTTCATCATAAGATCAGTGCGTCATGATGCCTTTACTCTTTGGTTCTGGGGCAGGGAGAAACAGCCAGAGGGCCAGCTGATGCAGGCAATGCCAAGATCTGTTATCTCCAGAGCTAGCCTCTTAGGGAACTCATCAAACAGCACAGGAGAATTTAATGCACACTCAAGGCATTTATTTTCTCTTCTCTAAAACTGAACAGAGTGGCTTACAATAAATAGACTTGCTGTTGAGCCCATTGACAACTGGCTGGACCCAAAATGCCTTGTCCTTATAACCAGTTGAGACTGGTTCAGACGAGTCTCATCACCTACTGGGTCATGCAATGGGTACAGGAATGGAGGGACACAGAAAAGTTTTCTTTCCTTTTGGAGCCTTTAAACTTTATAAAACCCTGGGTGGGCATTGGAGCACTGCTTGGAAGCCTGTAACCACAACCAATTTCTGGGTGTTTGCAAATGGAGACAGACAACCTGAAAAACTCAATAACCTGTTTTTCTTTTGGTTCTTCTCATGAGTAGGCTCCATGAACAAAGGTGGGTGTGAATTCTCCCATCATCTCATGCAAGGGAAACATCCCAGAATGAATTGAGGCTATACCTGGCAAAAGGAAATCAGGTTTTGTTTTGAGTGTCTTAGAGTCTTATCATGTCCAGTGCTACAGGAAGCAGCTGAGTGGACGATGGGAGAATCTGGAACCCATCTGTCCCACCTGCACTGAGACAGAGGGGAGTCTTACGTCAGGGTCGGCCTTTCTCTGCCACCCTGTTCGTCCTGAGCAGAGGCCAGACTGAGCAGTGAGATCTCCACGCCTACCTGTGCCTCAGTCCCCTACTCCCGGCTCTTCTCTCGTCTGTGTCAGGGTCATCTTGTCCCCTTGTCTGTCCCTGCATAAACTTGGGCCCAGGTGCTCACAGTTCCAATTGCTTCCAAGATGCCACCATCCCTCAGAACACTTGGCTAACCTTAAGAACCATTTTCTATGCCTCAACGTGACATTAAGCCACGGGAGCTCAGTGCACACCAAGTGATACGCGCTGCTCTGCTCTGGCCTCACAGGATCTGAAGGCCAAGGTTAAGACACTTCCAGTGACCAGTAGTTCACCCAAGTGTACAGACCTGGAGGAGAAGCAGATGCAGAAGAGAGGCAAAGAGGCTCCAGCCACTGGATGCAGGGCAGAAAGAGCAGTTATGAAGACCAACAGAGCCCTGCCCTCCAGCCTCCCAACTGAGTAGGATGACCTTTGTTACCAGCAGCAGCTTGTCCGGCACCTAGTCCTGCACTATGCAAACTCACACGAGCCAGCAAGGCTCTTAAGCCTCCAGGAACCAGGAAGTACATGAAGCTCTGCTGCTGAGATAGGGTGCTGTTTCCTCCACGGGCTGACTGCAGCAATGCTGGGAGGAAAGCTGGCCCAGGGCCTGCTACAAGTGTGTGCAATCTTGCTACTGCCACGCCCCACCCACAGCTCCACAGCCAGTGCTCTTCCAGTGGTGGGTGGGGCACCTCCACAGCCCACTGTCTTTTAATGCCAACAGAGCTTTGCACACAGTAAGGACAGGGACGGGAGGGGGAGGCCGGTCTGGAAAAGGTATGTGCGTGTAGGGAGCATGGGTAAGGTCAGCTAGGTCAGGCAGCTATGGGAGACCCTGTTCCTCAGTCTCTCCACACAGTATACGTCTTATGAGTTCCAACGACAACAGAGACAAGCTTGCACAGTAGCCACGGTTTTCTGCACCAACAGCTAAAGCCCCTCTGGGGTGCCAGCATGTAAGGAAGCTTTCTTACCCAGACAGGACTTTGCCCCCTCCCTCCCTCCTAGAAGCGTCAATGGGAATTTCGGACCCACTCCACTTCAAATCAAAGCAAGCTCTGTCGGAAAACAAGACTAAGAACTAGAATGGCTCCAGAAACAGAAAGGTGAACAAGTTTCTGCTTGTCCAGCCAGCCCAGGCCCCGGTGCCTGCATTCAGCTTAAAATCTGATGACCCGAGTGACATTCTCCATGCATACCCAGTGAGGAATTAGCCTTCTCCCATTATTCCTCACCAGGAATATGATCAATGGTTATCAATATCATTATTATTGGGGCTCATCGTTTGTGCTTCTTGGCTAAGGAGCGGCAGCAGAACTCCCCACTCAGTCACAAGATAACAGCACACCACTCCACTGACCCACTGTTCCCTTCTCTGGGAGGGCTGAGAGCTGACTGGGTGCAGAGGCCCATTGCAGGGGAGGGACCTTCCACCAAGTCCTTCTCCTGATTTTCAGTCAAGTGTACTTGCATAGACGTCACCTCAGATCCGCATGAGCCCCCCAGGAAATGGAACGGGGTGCTGGTTCTGGTCTAGGGGACCACTGAGCACTTTCCCAGGGCTAGACAAAGAAGTCAACATCCTTGAAAGGCAGAAGACCCAGCTGCAAGGAAGCAAACTGAACAGCTTCATCCCTCCAGGCTGAGAGGGACCCGAGGTCTGCGAGTCTGCTGATGGGAGTCTAGGTTGTATTTTACAGGGCCCTGGGGTCCTCCCTGTCCCCGTCTGTCCTGTCTAGACAGCCTGCCCACTCCTTCCTGCCATTTCCCTCCCATGGTCTTCATCTCAGGAACTCTTCTGCCTTCCTGTCCCTTCAACTCCCCTCAACGTGAACTAAACACACAGAGAACCCAAGCACTGACAAGTCTGTTAGAGCATGCTGTGCTGCTCTGGCACTCACGCTGGCATCCACACAACACACTACCTACCGCTGCTGAAGAAAGCAAAGGACAGGTACAACAATGCAGTCGTAATGCACATAGAGACGGTCTGAATAGATATTTAAATGTGAATGAGGTTTAATATACTTGAGAAAGAATATTCTAGCAAGCCTGAGACACACATAAAAAATGACAGAGGCATACCTATTAAGAAACCAGAATGTGATGAGCATGTTCTGATCCAACGTACACGACAATCAACTGTGATTCCCTTCCCAAAATGAGTTCACTGCAACACTCAGATTCAGCAAGGCTGGAACAGGGCTAGGACAACTTAACACCAGGCCAGGCAATCCTAATGGGAACGCCAAGAAGGAAACTGTAGGCTTTTCAAACAAAAGACCTCAGTCCCAAAGCTGGCTCAGCCACTGGCTACTCTTTCCCTCTGCGGTCTGCGCCATCTGTGAGATGAGAACAACACTTACCCCCTCAGTAGAACAAAAGGCTTGCACTATTTTCCCCATGAAACTGTTTTTCCTTTAGCAACAGAGTATGCAGCTGTGTTTCATTTTTGTCCTTGGAGTCACAGCCTTGACAAGGTAGGCACAGCGATCTAGACAGCTGGAATCCAGCTCTTCTGTAGATGGGAGACCCAAGGCTAGACCTGCAGAACGTTGCTACAGCCATGCTTTAACAAGTTACTCTTCCATGTTGAGACAGAGGCTCATGATGTAGCCCAGGCTGGCCTCCAATTGCCAGGTTGAGATTAAGGTTCACATGATCTTTCTATGAAATTTTAGTGCCAACCAACTTTCCCTCTCTTCTTTAGTGATCTTCTTACACGGTAACTACGTTTCTTTCTTTCTTTCTTTTTTTTTTTTTTACAAACACACGTGGGTACAGCTTAAACAGGATACTACTGTTCCTTAAATAACTGAAGACACACTGCCTTAACCTTTCTCATTTGATTTAATTGACAAATAAATACAAGGGAATTTTTGTGAAACCACTGACAATAGAGTTACTTTTAAAGAATTTTTTCCAACTTCATTATACTTCTGGGAATGGGAGTTATACATTATTCACTCATGGGTTTAAATTTACATTTTCTCCATTTACAGAAATGTGTAAATCATTCCGATTAAATGAAGAACATGTACAAAAATTTTTCTTTTGCCCTCAGAATTCAAAATAAAGTCAAAACAGTTTTACATATGGAAGCATTCTACTCCAAATCCAGAACTCCAATCCCGTGAGACACTGAAAAAACACAGTGGCTCCTAAAGCAGGCAGACCAGCAAACAGAGGGCTGCCCTTCTGGACACTGGCTTCCCCTGTCGTTATTATTTTACCTATTCAGACAGACAGTTGTTCCCACTGGAGAGACTTCAGGTATCAAACACTGGTGGTGCATGCTGCAGTATCTCCCAACAACAAGAATCAGAAAATGACCACAATGAAGTAAAACAACCCTAAAGACGTAGTGCACCATGGGACCTGGGGTCCAATAATAGTGTTTTCACTTACATGAGACTTTTTTACAACATAGCACCTCATCAAGTATCTAGTAAACACTTTGCAATCACAAGGGTTGGGAGCCACATTCCAAGGAGATTCTGTGATTAACGTTAAGGTACCACTGCAAGACAAGCCTTGGGCAACTGGATTAGGAACGGGCCACTGCCTCACCTGCTCTAAGGGCACTACCATGGTGCTGGGACAGAAGCCCGCAGAGAGGGCAGCCAGGCCATGACTTCTGCTTACAAACTGCTCTTCACGTGCCTGCAGGCCTGGGGCTACTTCTGAGCTGTCCAGGAACACATCACTACACCCGAATATGCTCTGTTCCTGCCTCAGAAGAGTCGGCCCAGGAAACACTAAACAGGTCAAACTGTATCCTACAGAGTTTTGATGTAAAAGCCAATGTACGGAAAGCCAGGGAGTTTTTTTTTTCCCTGTAAATTTATCAAAACTATCATGCACTTTGGTGAGTTCACAAGCTGTACTCCTGGCCCGAGGAATCACTCTTTTTGTGCCGAGGTGATGGAGTGGTCTTTGTTGGAGATGGGGATGCCGTACCAGGAGAGTCGGTCCCTCCATCAGAGGTACTTGGTGAGGACGCCAGATGGGGAACCTTCTTTCTACCAAGGAATCCTCCTGCTTCAAACCCTTTCCTCCGTAACTCCACTTTATGCTCGCTGTCGTCCTCTGATGACCTCTTCTTGGCCTCTGACCGCCCCTCAGCTGCTCTCTGCACTTCACAGCCGCCATCTAAATCTTTGGCACACCTCAGCTCTGTCCCCGGGGACTTCCTCTCAGACGCACCGCATTCCCCTGCTGCCCCTTCCGCTTCCGCCTGCGGTGGACCCACGGGACCATTCTCTGGGACAGACCTCTCTGAGTTTCTGTTGAGATTGAGAGTCTGGAAGTCCCTGTAGCTGTGGAAACTCTCGGTCCTCCTCGCTCTGGCTAACAGAGGGCTCTCCCGGTAAGGCCGTGTTGCCCCGTAAGTGGCTGCTTCGTGGATGGTTTCATGGTGCTGGAGCTGAAGGCTAAAAGACAGATTTTAAAAATGTCAGTTATGATTTTACTTCAAGGTCTCAGGAGCCTATCTTAGCAGTCAAACTGCCAACTAAAACATCATAAAAACATATAAGGCGTATTACTATCCACACCTCTCTAAAAGAATGTATTTGTCTAGTAGACCGTATTACATATAATTACCAACATAATACCATACATGCATTCACAATCAAGCAAAAATTTTGAATAGCAGGGAAGAAGGAAAATAGGCTCTAAAATTGCTCCAATAAGCAATCAATGTAACTCAATATTTGGCCCTTAGATTCTCAGAATTTGAAATGTTTTGTCAATATGGTGGAAAAGGCAAACTATTTCATTATACTAAGTTCACAATGCCTTACTACGAAATTAGACAACATAACTTAACCACTTTTGATTAGCACTGAACCTGAGTAATGACAACAAAAACTCCACAAAGTATCCAATTGATACGTGATTTTCCTAATTCAGGGGAAGTGTGACAGTGGTTTTTGGTTGTCAAGTTGACTAGATCTGGAATGAACTATAATCCAGAAATGGAGGGCACACTTGTGATCCAGATCTAGGGGCTGGAAGACTCAGGCTTTTGATCCGGATCTTGAGTTGGAAGGCACGCCTTTAATCTGGACCACACCTTCTGCTGGAAGCCTATGGGAGGAGAATGGGAGGAGGAAGGGTTCCTTCTCCGCCTGCTTGCCCGGGCCTTGTCAGCACATCCATTCCTTCACTGGCAACGGAGCCGGCTTCTCTGGGATTCCAGCAAGTACAGAAGACAGGCTGAGACACCCAGGCTTGTGGGACTGAGCAACTACTAGATTCCTGGACTTTCCATTCACAGCTAGCCATTGTTGGACTGCAGCCTGTAAGTCATTCCAATAAATTCCCTTATATTTATTGATCACATAGCTGGCATTCCAACTGCCAGTTATTTCCTGAAGTGGGTGGAATGATAAATGTCCCCCATAATCTCAGGCATCTGACCACTTGGTCCCCAGTTGGTGATGCTGTCTGTCTTGCTGGGGACATATGTCACCGGGGCCAGCTTTGGGAGTTAAAGCCTTGCACCACTTTTAGTTCATTCTCTCAGCCTTGTGCCTGTGGTTCAGGATGTGAGCCCTCAGTCTCTGCTCCGTGCCTGCTGCCTGCCACCTGCCGCCATGCTTCCCACCATGACAGATGGAATCTTAACCCTCTGGAATCTTAAGCTCAAATAAACTTCTTCTATAAGTTATTTTGGTTATGGTGTTTTAGCACAGGAACAGAAAATTAACTAATAAATTTCCAAAGAAAGCTAAAAAGCAAAAAGGAATAAGGGCCAGGCTCAGTTGTAAACAGCATGTTTGACATGTATGAAATCCAGGGGTCAATCACACCAAATACACGAAAGAGCACAATATTTTTCTCCTTGCACATTATACATGTATGAAACTGTCAAAGAACAAACTCAATAAAAGTTTAAAATGTTTTCCTATGAAAAGCATGTGCTATGCATACAAATAAAAATTTATTAATATTTGAATAATTCAAGAGCAACTAATCTGACTTCAAACTGCACTCTGAAAGCCCTAGCTTTTCCAAGCGCATGCTTACAGCACCGAGTCCCTGAGGGTGCACCATCCACTCTGGCCCACCTGGAGCTGGACTCCCGAAGGCGGCTGTGCTGAAGCACAGACGTGGCAGGACTGATGTTGGGGGTAGCGCAGCGGGACGTGCTCAGGTCACACTGGTCTAGCAGCTTGAGCAGCTCTTCCTCAGTGGGGCCACCTGCATCTTAGGAGAGAAGCACTTGTTCACATCCGAGGTCAAAGGTCAGCTTGTGACAAATATCCCCCTGTGTGGTTACGTACGTACCCTTGTCCTCACTCTTGTTGACCATGTCCATAGCTGTGGTCAGATCCCACATCTGGATGCTGCCGTTCGTGTGGCCTGTGAACAAGTAGCGCCTTGGCCGTGAGCCCATCCTGCTGGAGCCCTCACACTCTCTCACGGTGAACGAGGAGATTGTAGTGCAGTCAACAGCCTGGATCTCACAAATCCTGCCAAGACGGGGTGGTGTCGACCCAAGGAAGCAACTGCATACACTGTCTACATGAAATGTTCCCAAATGAACATGCCTCTAACATTGTTTTCAAATGATCGAAGAGAGTTGACAGAAAAGACAAGTCTGGTTTTTCTGAATGAGAAGAGCTTCTCATACATTAGTGTGTTCTCAACTGACAGAGAGAGATGATTCAGTCACAAAAGCCATCCTGAATGTGGACGTCTGCAGAGGGAAGACGTGAGCAAACAGAGAAAAGCGGGGGAGGGGGGATATGAGAAGAAAGCCGACTGGCTCTGAAAAAGAAAAGCTTCTGCAGCCTTTACAGTGTGAACCACTCAGGTTCCAGAACTGCGCACAGGAGAAGCGGCTCAGCAGCAAGCAGGGCCTGCGTGGACGGACGGACGGCAAGTGAGAGGACAAGCGCCTGAGCGGAGGAGGCGTCGGCCACTGGGGGAGATGAGGCCCAGGGCCCACGCCCCATCTGGGGTAAACTTCACCATTTCCCACATGTAAGGTCCACTACGATCACTTGTAAAGACATGGTTTCTCCTGTATTTGAGTTGGTATAACTTTGAAAAAGATTTATTTTATACATATGTGTTAGTGCCTAGATGTATGTCTGGTGCCCCAGGGGGCAGAAGAGGTACTTCCTGCAACTGGAGTTATGAGTGGTTGTGAGCTGCCCACCAGGGTGCTGGGAACTGAACCCAGGCTCTCTGCAAAAGCAGCAAGCGTAGTCCCAGCACCCAGGCACCAGGAGTTTAAAAACCTGAAATGAATGTGGAAGCATCAATTTCTTTTTTGTTTTTCATTATTTATATAATGATTAACATTTATATTTATAAAGTGACTTAAATATTTAAAACATCTGTATTTGTGGTTTATTTTTAAAATAAAATAATTCATGTTACTACATGCATGAGAGAACAAATACGGCTTTGCCATGGTCTCCTGCCATGGGATGGAGTCCTTAGTCTATGGACCGCTTTCTGACCTACTCTCTGTCAGCTCCTTCCATTTCTGTCTCTAGTGCCCTGAACTTGTTCTGTTACTGTAGCTTCCCTCTAGATCATAAAATCCATCTTACTCAGAAAACTTTCTAAAATAATCACAGAAGGAGACATTAAAATGGAACATGGATGAAACCGGACCTGTTAGAGCTGGAGTCCAGCTTCAAACAGTTGGCAGCTTCTGCACTGTGTACAAATTAACTACAAACTCTGGATTCACTTCCTAAGAACACACAATCTGTGGGATGGTTTTGGCACATTAGTCATTTTCTAGAATTCAGTCATTAATTACTAATAACTACATGCAATCTCGATGAAAATAAAACCTATCCACTCTCAGAGTATATTCACGAGAACACCATGTAACAGAGACACGCCAAAGAGAGGCAGAGGGAACTTTACAAACAGCAGCAGCACCAGCCACATTGAGAAGAAACCCTGGGTGCTTAATGACTACTCGTAGGAATTGTACTTGCTCACTTGTCCGACATGCAGAAGAACAAACAGCAAAACTAGGGACAATCATTTTCAAAGTGAAACAAAATGACAGGAAAGCTCATTTCTACAGCATCCCCAGCAGCCAGCGACTCTAAGGACTTCCGATCCTGTTTTTGTCACTTTACCATAAGGCATACTGCTATGGGATGTCTTTCTGTATGCTGTGAATGTGTTGCTCTGATTGATTGATAAATAAAACGCTGATTGGCCAGAAGCCAGGCAGGAAGTATAGTATCGGTGGGATAAGCAGAGAAGAGAATTCTGGAAGTGGAAGGCTGAGTCAGGAGACGCTGCCAGCTGCCGCCATGAGAAGATGTAAAGATACTGGTAAGCCATGAGCCATGTGGCAATGTATAGATTTATAGAAATGGGTTAATTTAAGATATAAGATCTAGCTAGCAAGAAGCCTGCCACAGCCATACAGCTTATAAGTAATATATGTCTCTGTGTGTTTACTTGGGACAGAGCAGCTGCAGGAGCCGGGTGGACACAAGAAAACTCCAGCTACAGCACACTCTCCAGACAATGGAACCTTAATCGGCCAGGCAACCCATGAGGTCACTTAAGTTGAGTTGACATAGCTAATCAAGGGCAGTATTAGAATTTAGTACATCTGTCTGCCATGAAATCCACTGATCACCGTTAAAATTAGACAAAAAGAAAAATCATCTCTGAAGACAAAGGCAGAAAAGCAAGTCCCAACAGCACTCAAGACCAGAGCGGCATCCCTGCTACATAAGCGCAGGGCCCAGTGAGACAGGCCATTCCAGGGAGAGGGAGAGTGGGGACAAATGTGAACTGACACACAGCGGCTAACTGGGAGCTATGGCAGGTCTGCAGGTCACATGACCATCAGCCAAGCATGACCTTACTTTTGTTCTATGCAGAGATGGTCAGGAAATCTGTAATGTCCCATCTGAGAGACACAGCAATGTAGATAATGTTTGTGCATGATGGGAAATGTTTAAATTCCAAGGTTTGTTTTCTTTTCTACGGTGCTCTCAGTCTGTTACATCCTGAGTCAATGAAGATTCTGAGTTTCGCCTGTCTAGTAGTTAACTAGCACAGAACTTTTGTCTCAATGTGGTTAGTGCATTCTTCCACCTCTAACAAAGGCAACTTCTGAATACACATCTTTCTGTAAAGTGTTACCTTTTTCCAGTGGACGACAGCCTGACAAACAGCTTGTTAGTGATAGGAACAACTTTCTGGATAAATACTTGTTGATCATCTCGTTCTCCAAAAGGTCCTGTGTCAGAAAACAGGAAGGTCAGACTGGCTGAGAAACGGTTTCTTTTACAAAAGCACATCAATTCTAACACTCTCTCCCCAAACAACCGTCATGCCTGTTGCTGTGGCACAAGCCCTAAATCAGTGTCACACACAAGCAAAATACATCCATCTGTACTAAGTTTTACAATAGAAATATGTAACATTTTTTTAAAGTATTTCTTTCAAGGTGTGTGTGCTTGTGTGTGTGTGAGAGAGAGACAGAGAGAGAGAGAGAGAGAGAGAGAGAGGGAGAGAGAATATGTCTAAGAGTATGTGAGTGTGTGAGTGTATCTGCATGAGTGTGTGTCTGTGTGGGCTTCTAGTTGTGTCAGTGTACCAGTGTACGTGTGTGTCTGTGTGTGTGTTAGTGTGTGTGTTAGTGTGCCACATGTGAGAAAAAGTCCACAGAGGCCAGAAGGCGGCACTGGATGCCAATAAGCTTCCCTATGTGTACGCTGGGAACTGAAATCATGTCTTCCAGAAGAGCAGGGGGTACTCTTCATTGTTAAGCCATATCTTCATTAAAGACGTATAAGCTGAGGGCAATCGTTCTTGAAGGATCTGCAGGAACAGTACCAGAAGGCCCCTTTGGTCCCTCTGGTTTAGATTCTGACAACCCAGACAAAGGCTTGGGAGCACGGCCTCGATCCTTAGCTCCGACAGGGCAAGAGCGGATATGCACTAAGTCATTTCATGTATCCCTATACTGTTCTGAAAGCCTACAAGCAGAAATGTAACATCTCTCTGAATATTAACTTCAAAAAATGGAATATAATGGTGCTGGTGAGATGCCTCTGCAGTTAAAGGTACTTGTCACCAAGCTTGATGACCTGAGTTGGATTCCCCCACTCACACAGCGGGGGAGAACGGACTCCATGTGTGTGCTCTGGCAAGATCGAGCACAAGCACAGGAACACCTACTCAAGTGCACACACACAAAATGTAATGTTTTTCAAAGAATTTAAGTAATCAGAAGCCTCCATCAACCACATTGCTCCTTCAGTGGTTTTCTATTTTCTCAGGACACAAAGAAATAATTTTGTATCGTGTTCCAGAGAACACCAACAGCAGCTGCCACCAAGCAGGCGTCTGCACACGGTGCCCAACAGCACATCGTCCAGGGCTCCTGGATGACAAATTCTTCAGTTTGGAGTGATTGGACTTTTGTAATTTTCACATCCAGAATGAGAAACCTTGAGGACAGGACATCAGTCTAAACAAAGATCTAACAGGTTGAAGGGAACCAAATTTCACTGTGCGGAACTTTCCACCTTTCACACGGGGCTGAACGAGCTGAAGGTGACTGGGATTCAGACTTCTGGACTATAGACGCTCAGCCTATTTGGGGCTGCACTCAAAGGTTTTCAATATAAAAATGAAAGGCTTCAGCTGGAGAGATAGATGGCTTAGAGGTTAAAAGCACTTGCTGCTCTTGTAGATGACCTGCGTTCAGTTCCTAGCTCTCACACAGTGGCTCATAACCATATGTAACCCCAATTCTGGAGATCAGCTGCCTTCTTCTGTCATCCAACAAATAAGTATAAAATAAAACAAAGATAAGACATAAAATAAAAATACATCATTTTTTAAAAAATGACTCAATTATTTCTCCTCTATTACACTGGCCAAGGAAGGGAAGACTAAATCAAACTATGTAAGAAAATCCTGCCATGAGAAACTGGGGAGATTAATAACTCCTTCTTTATGGCATTCATTAACAGAAGCTTTTCCATAAAAAGTATGTGGCACATCCAAACTTCCACATAACAAGTTCTTTATTGTTGCTGATGTGCTGGGGGAGCAGGCTGACACCGAGGTACATCCCCAGCCTTCATCTCCCATGCATGGGCACACCCACTCACAAAAGGAACAGTGGCATTTTCATCGCTAGGTGGTAAATGCTAGCTCTGTGCTTCCTAGGTGCTACATAAGGAAAGCAACCATCATCGTCCCCATTTCACAGATGAACAGTACGCAGCCTGAGAATCAGGCTAACCACACCACTTTTGCTGGGAGCAGAGTACAGAGATGTGCACAGACTGATCAAACAACTCTAAATCCATAACAACGCTGACTCTTCCCAGCTTCAATTTTATTCTCAATAATTGTTAAATGCAAAAGAAAAAATGTAAAGTTTCAATTATGCATGGCAATCAATCACAGCATTAGTTACAAACAAATCTAGCTGGTTAGCATTTGAAGATAACACTTAAAGGAGGAAATGCTATTATTAATAGGAAAATGTTTATCTTAACTTCTTAAATAGTAACAAATGTTTCAAAAATGTAATTTGTGAATTCACAGAACTAATAAGGAAACAACAGGGACTGGGAAGACAGTTGGGCTGCCTCGGTAAAGCACACAGACCTGAGCTCAAGTCCCAGAGTCCACAGGAACAAGCCAGGCCGGGCTGCGTGTGAAATCCCCATGCCGGAGAGGAAAAGACAGGCAGGTCCTGGGAGAGCACTGGCCAGCCAGTCTAGACTATTTGGTGAGTGCCAGGCCAGTAGAGACCTTGTGTCAGCATCATTCTGAGGTCAGCCTACACCTACACCTACACCTACACACACACACGTATACATACACACATTAAAAAAATACTTTGAATGACTTTCAAAATTAAAATATAAAATTCCCATGATAACCCCAGACCTGGATTTCCATCTTGGAAGACGCCTACCTATGTCATTTCCAGAGGAGTAGCTGCCATGGCTTTCTGTCTCCTCCAAGGACAGGATCTTGAATGACGCTAAGGGCGTGGAGCCTGGCTGAGTGGAGATCATCCCTCTGAACCGCGTCACTGTCCACGTTCGGACATGGTTGTTGTCGGCACACACTAGGAAAGAACACAGGGTCACCACACCACTCCACGGCTTCTTCTACGGTGAGCAGATCATAGTACACGGTAAAAGGCAGATTGCACATTTATCTGAAAACTACTCAGTTTGTTCTGGTTAACCAGAGTGGGAGAACTGGGCCTGGGAAGATGAGTCGGCAGGGAGACACTTGCCACCAAGCCTGACGGCCTGAGCTCCCTCTCCAGGACTCATACGGTCAAAGGTGAGAACTGACTCCTGTGAGGTGCCCTCTGACCTCCACACACAGGCTGTGCATGTGCACAAATAACAACAATGTTTGCAGTTAGAGAACCAAATATAAGTCTCTTGCTACAAACACGACAGGATTTGAGGGAGCCTGTGAGTTCCTTTAAAAACAGCAGAGCCAGATGTGGAGGGAGGCGTGGCACCAGGCCAGCTGGAGACCTAGTAAGTGCAGGCCAGCAAGATCTTGTTTGAAAAACAAAAAAACCAAGACAAAAATGTGGAAAGTTTCTAAGTTTGAGAGAGAAGTGCTTTATGTCACTCAGACACTGACCAGCCTAAGCCAGGAGTGGCTGAAAACTGGTGACAAGCACTTTTCAAATATCTTATAGGAACCTGTTATTTATTGCTCATTCATAGTCACATTAGAATCTACACTAGAGCTGGACGTTATTTCTATAAAAAAAGTATACATTAATACACATATTCCAATTAGGCTTTTAAAATCTTTTAATTATTATTTGCATTTGTTGGGAGGACGATTATGAGACAGGGTCTTTCTATGTAGCCCTGGCTATTCTGGAACTCACCATGCAGATCAGGCTGGCCTAGAACTTACAAAGATCTGACTACCTCTGCCTCCCAAGTTCTGGGGATTAAAGGTGTGTGCTACATCTGGCTAAATTTTTTAATGTGAATGTTTGTCATGTCATGTGTGCCTACCCTCAGAGACCAGGAGGGGGTGTCAGGTCCCTCCCCTGGAGCTGGAATTACAGGCAGTTATGAGCTATCTGATATGGGTGCTAAGACCAAACCTGGGTCCTCTGGAAGACAACAAGTATTCCTAAGCATGAGCCTTCTCCATAGCCCCAGGGTGTATTTAATTTCTGACTAGGAATACGATGGTGAGTTGCTTCCTAACCTTGCTCCACATTTTTGTTCTAAATGGGCATGCTTATTACAAAGATATACCCCAAAACATGAAACCATTCAGGCAGGAAGTATACTTCTTTGCTTTGTTTAACAAGAAAAACAAAAAAACTAACTTGCCATTTGTAATGATTTTAAAAAGCATCTGTAAATACTAGGAATGTAAAACTTCTATACAGAAATCACAGTTCTATCCATTTTGTATTTTAAAGAAAACTGTAGGAAGTAACTTCAGCGAATACCAATAAATAGCCAATCTGCACTCTGCAGTAGTAATGGAATCCTCAGTTCTCAGAGCCCACAGTAAAGAACAGGAGGCACGGGAAGGTGTTTAACCAGTCTCGTGGGAAATGGCCCCGACTTCTCCAAACTTAGCAGGACTGGGAAGACAAATAATTGAAGTGATTCGGGGTGCTTCAAGTGTCCAAGACAGAAGAACTCTGTGCCTAAACCATGCTGCAAAGACTCATTTCAGACACTAGGAAGTACACCACAGAAGCACACGGCTGCATTTACGCCAGCAGCCACCAGGGGGCAGAGGGGATGACAACACAGAACACTCCAGACTTGTGCTTAAACTGGGCATTTTTCTTAACAACTTATTCAGACTAACACGTAACATTCCATGTTGAAATATGAATTATTTTAGGCACTGCTATGGCATCACACGCTACGCTAACATAGCCACCACCACCACCAGTAATGAGGATCTCAAAGCACTGCCCTTTAACCAGCACGGCACATCGAAGAGCTTCGTGTCACAGGACCATCCTGCATACACATTTCCAGCATCTTTGTGTAACAGCTACACTCAAGGGCTGAGAGTAAAGAGCAGAACACAAGTACTGCAGCTGCAGAACTGATCTTCTAGGAGACAGACACAGCAAACAGTACAATCACAGGGTGAGCCTGTGAAGACCACACGGGAGACTCTAGCAGACAGGGTAGTTGATTTTACATAGACTGGAGACCTGATTGAGGAGGTGTGAGAGTCTGGAGGACAGAGGGGAAGTGTGTGAGAGTCTGGAGGACAGAGGGGAAGTGTGTGAGAGTCTGGAGGACAGAGGGGAAGTGTGTGAGAGTCTGGAGGACAGAGGGGAAGTGTGTGAGAGTCTGGAGGACAGAGAGGAAGTGTGTGTGAGAGTCTGGAGGACAGATGGGAAGTGTGTGAGAGTCTGGAGGACAGAGGGGAAGTGTGTGAGAGTCTGGAGGACAGAGGGGAAGTGTGTGAGAGTCTGGAGGACAGAGAGGAAGTGTGTGTGAGAGTCTGGAGGACAGAGGGGAAGTGTGTGAGAGTCTGGAGGACAGAGAGGAAGTGTGTGAGAGTCTGGAGGACAGAGGGGAAGTGTGTGAGAGTCTGGAGGACAGAGAGGAAGTGTGTGAGAGTCTGGAGGACAGAGAGGAAGTGTGTGAGAGTCTGGAGGACAGAGAGGAAGTGTGTGTGAGAGTCTGGAGGACAGAGAGGAAGTGTGTGAGAGTCTGGAGGACAAAGGGGAAGTGTGTGAGAGTCTGGAGGACAGAGGGGAAGTGTGTGTGAGAGTCTGGAGGACAGATGGGAAGTGTGTGAGAGTCTGGAGGACAGAGGGGAAGTGTGTGAGAGTCTGGAGGACAGATGGGAAGTGTGTGAGAGTCTGGAGGAAAGAGAGGAAGTGTGTGAATCTGGAAGACAGAGAGGAAGTGTGTGTGAGAGTCTGGAGGACAGAGGGGAAGTGTGTGAGAGTCTGGAGGACAGAGAGGAAGTGTGTGTGAGAGTCTGGAGGACAGAGGGGAAGTGTGTGAGAGTCTGGAGGACAGAGGGGAAGTGTGTGTGAGAGTCTGGAGGACAGAGGGGAAGTGTGTGAGAGTCTGGAGGACAGAGGGGAAGTGTGTGAGAGTCTGGAGGACAGAGGGGAAGTGTGTGAGAGTCTGGAGGACAGAGGGGAAGTGTGTGAGAGTCTGGAGGACAGAGGGGAAGTGTGTGAGAGAGTCTGGAGGACAGAGAGGAAGTGTGTGTGAGAGTCTGGAGGACAGAGGGGAAGTGTGTGAGAGTCTGGAGGACAGCACAACCAAACAAGTACGTGGAAACCTAAACTTGTCAAACAAAGTAAACCAGAACAAAATAGTCTAAGGACTTTACAAAACAGAAAAGCCAATGGCTTAGCATCTCATGATCCAAAGAATGTAGGCTGGCTCTAGGACAATATTTAGAAGGTAAATAAATGTAGACTTCATGCTACCCAGGAAAGCCAGTGGTATTCCAATCTAGACTGCATTTCTACAGGGCCTGGCGTGAGCTGTCCAGTACTTGCTATAACCCAGGGAAGAAATGACTTGAGTCACTGCATTGAGGCAACAGGAGAGATCAGTTCTGCAACACACACGGCAGCAAGAACCGCTTACTGGTGTATTGGGTGCATTCAGGTTAAAAGCAGGGGGACCCAGGGGAATCCCCAGATTTTAAGTAGAGGTAAATAGATGGTGATGCTGTACATTCCAGTGGCTTCTCAGTTCTCTATCAATGATTAAAATCTCTACTTTGCCCAGGTTTGATTTGGGATACCTGTTCGACATAATACATGGAACATAGAAGCAGGACAGATAAATTTTCAACTCTAGGTGGAGAAGTCAGAGCAGGACTGGAATGTATGGTCTCGACAAACAGTCCGATCAGCAGGGAGCATACAGAGAACAGAGGCTAAGAAAGCACTCTCAGACGAGCAAGGAACGAGAACGAGAAGGGAGGAAAGGACCAATGGCGTTGGGTGAGCACTGCTTCATAAAGCACATAAGGACCAGTGAGGTGCTGGACAGAGGTGAAGCTATTCACTCACTCATGGGTAGATACCCAGCTCTGCCCAGCATTCACTGAGAACACAAGATCTTTTCGTGCTGTTCAAATAAACACAGCCAGCATATGAAAATGATGCTCATGCACACACAGAGAGAGGGCAGTGCTCCTCAAAAGCATGTGCTACAGACAACTCACAACTGAAATGTCACCACATCTGGAAATCATCTAGGAATTCCTTGCATGAATTTCTTCTATGGAATTTTACTTTGTTAAAAAAAGTGGCCCTCATTGAGCTATGAAATTAACATGTAATATTTACTTCATTATCTAAATATTTAAAGTTTTGTGATTACAGGGAACTATAAACACAAAATGTTATTTTCTTCAAATAATTTTATATATTGTTATGAAATTTTAACATTTTATAAGGTAACCAACTATCAAAATATACCTCTAAGTCTGTAACTTTAGCTTAAAACTGAAGATAACCAAAAAAATTACATTGAAGTTCAAACCTAGAAAATCTCAGCAGTGATCTGATATGCGTCTTGTCATAAGAAGGAAATATCAGAATAAGCAGAGATGTGATATGGCCTAAGTTTACATGCAGTACACCCAGGCCAAGTCAAAGCCACAACCCTCCAGTCACAGGCCCAGCGTAAACCACAAGGAAAGCAGACAGCCCGAGGCAGGCAGCATGGGAGTCCTATTGTACCTGACACCAGGTGCTTCTCGGACAGCATGATCTTTGTGACGGGGCTGCGGTGGACTGTGAAGGTCTGGAAGAGCTGCGGCCCCGACCCGACAGTCTCCGGGTGCTGGACGATCACTCGCACAGCTCCGGAGCTCGTCCCGTAGGCGATCTCAATCCAGTTTCCGCTGACACCTAGGAGCCACAGTACAGCAGTGTGTTGTAGTGATTAAAAGAACGCTGTACTGCGAGGCTCCCTGTGACGACAGAGGCAGAGTGGGAATCAGAGCGCATGACCAGGGCACTGGCAAACACACCTGACACTGCTCAGCAGTCACAGTCTGCACTTCTTTGTAAGTCTTCCTGGCCCTTCACTCTACAATACAACTGCTCCCCGCCCCCCTCCTGCACTGTGGCAATTCCACACTAACTCTACATTCACACGTCTACCTACCTCCGCTCCTTACCGACAGAAACTGAGTCACCAGTACTTCAGAACGCCTGAGACAGCACTAACTCAGTACAGATTAGAAAACTAATAACCTCCTGTGCCAGGCCTACCAGGGACACAGCATCCCCACAGCAGCGTTCCATGGGACTTACAGATCCGAGTGGCCGTGGCTTTTGACTTCTGCTACAGAACTGAGCCATCCGTGAGTGAGCAAGTATCGCCTACACAAACGGCCTCAGAGCCCACCACGTGGGTCAGGCACCACCCGCAATGCTCGACCACACTGCCGACTACGATGCCTCCTCCAATCCAGCCTGGCTCGGCTGTAGCTCTGCATTTCTTTTCTTTTCCTTCCTATTTGAAAAGGTTCATTTTTATTTTATGTGTATGGCTACTGCTTCACCTGCATGCCTATCTGTGCCCCAGCTACATGCCTGGTATCCCTGGAGCCGCAAGAGGGTGCTAGATCTCCCGGAACCGGGATTATAGACAGCTGTGAGCTGTCACCTCAGTTCTACAGACAAAATCTGAGTCCTCTGGAGGAGCAGCGAGCGCTGAGGCTGAGGCATCATTCCTGCCCTCATAGCTTTTCTTAAACAGGCGCCACATGCCACCACAAATCCAAAGACACACAGGATCTTGCTGGCCTGCATTCTAACAGGCTTCACAGGCAGAGAACTGTGGGCTTTCCCTCATTCACCTGAAACACCCACCAAAGGGAAAGAGCACAGAACAGGGACACTCCAGCCAAAGAGACGCCATCCTCATGCTTCCAAAGTTTTGCCAACAGGAGGAAGGACTTTGATTTCTAAAACTTCCCAAGTTCTACCTTAGTGTAAATCATATTGGGGGTGGGAATCCATACTTCATTACACTCATTCTAGAGCAGAGCTCAGCAAGCTTTCTCTAAAGGGACAAGTAGTAATTAAGTCTTTTAACTTCTGCTTCCCACACTGTGTGTCACCACCTCCCAGTTCCATCACTGAGAGCAGCTAAGGACAGTGCAGAGAACTACTGAAAAAAAGGAAGAGGGAGGCAGGGAGGGAGGGCTAGCATGTATAACAACCCATGGTTTGTGGCCCCCAGTCTAGAAAAATATGATTTAAATTGGACTAAAACATCAGCCATTTCAGCATGCACTACCATTTTTTAGTGCTGATGATTCTTCTACCTAATATATTCATTAGGTAAAATACCATGTACAAGCATCACATTCAAGCACATGGTCTGTCCCCAGGTACATGTTAACATGGTAGTATTTCTCAGCATTCCTTCATTACAAGGCATCTTCCAACAGTAAACTCTAAATATACACAGTCTCAAGAACCCCCGAGGCTGGCCATGTACTGACTTGTTTTGGGGGTGAGGTAAACACTCAGCGCAGTGATGGCATCATTGGAGGGGTCATGATAGAGTTCAGTGACAAGGAGGTCGTTATCCTTCATCCGTAATGGGAACTTCTGCATGTCTGTAGACAAGAACACGTGTAGTCAGAACTAGAGGTGAGGTCTCTGTGTCCTCATGTAGAAAGCATGCTGGACACTCACCTATGTAATATATCGATCCGTTGTTGCATCCCAGGAGAAGGAAGGAGCCTGCCGTGTCGTAACTGGTTATGGGAACAACATCCTGCACCTGATGCAGTAAGGTCATTACACGTTAGGAAGTATCCTTCCTCGTTTCTGTTCCATTGTCCTCAAAACACTGATTCCTTTGGGTATTTAGGAAGGCTTAGATCATGAACTGTCTTTAAGCGCCAATGAATTGAAAAGCACCCACACAGCTTTAAAGATACATGTTTTAGCATGTTTGCATCCCACAGCAGCCCATACTCTCCGAAGTCAGATGCATCATGTCCTCTGCAAGGGATCATCACATCACAGCCCGCGAAACTAGGAGACCAAGGCAAACCTTGCCCTTTCCTCCTAACTCACTCATATACACTAAAGTGCCGAAGCCACACAGTGCTTAATCAGAACTAGTGAACAGTACAAGTGATTTTCAGACAGAATGTAGCTGCCTGACAACCTGTTACAATTACTTCAAGTGGACAGCGTCCTGCTTTTACTGTCCTTACTGAAAATTCTTCTGGGAAAGGGCAGAGGCAGGCTCCCGTGTGAATTGTTTTCCAGGGACTAGAATTAAATAGTGCCTCTTCAAAGCAATCAGTCTGCTTTGCAAACAAGGAACTGTGAATCCAAAGACTTAAGTTACCACAAACAATAAAACCAAGGAAACAAAGTGGTGGCAGCAGACAACAGGATTAAATGTCTACGGCCAGGCCAGAGGGCGTTGTGTCAAAGTCCCTAATGGCCTAATGATGCAGTGAAGCCGGGAGTCAAGGGGCCAGGACAGATGCGCCTGTCAGCAGGACAGTTCAGCAGTGAACTCGGCACAGGGGCCAGCCCTGCTCATGCTTCTTTCCAGCAAGGGCAAGAGCTGCGTGTGTTCTGCTGCGTGCATGCACTTTCTTTCCGTGCTACAGCTCATCTAACAAAGCGTGCACGCAACTCGAGGAGCCTGTACACCTCCCACAGAGAAGGAGAACCAGAAGAGAATTCTCGATCGTCAGGCACGGAAGCCAGGTGTGTAGTGTAATCACAGTGGGGGAGAGAGTGGCCCCTCAACAGAGGTCAGGAGAGAAACCAGAGAGCAGAAGGCTCTAGGATCCACACAAGAAAAGCGTCTTCGAGAACAAGAAGAGCAAGCCGGAGCCTCCGTCCGCTCTAGCTGTGGAGCAGGCACCTGGAATTAACGATTCCTCTAACTCTCACACACAGGGCCCTCTGCTCTGTACACATCTTTTCAGTTCCAGTCAACGAGCTGCACTGGGGAAGTCTCGGCAGACAAGGCCAGCATCTCGCCTCAACGCTGGTCAGGCCCCTCAGAGGACGTGGCAGCATCTCCTGCGGCCGGACTGTGGCTGCCAGTGCTTCCGAGCGGAAGTAAAGCTGTCTGAGGGTAAAGGCAGCTTTGCCTGCCACTCGCCAAGCTCTGGCCCCAGCCGGCTGCATCTCTCCAGCTCCAGCACTACCCAAGCACTTGCGCACCCACACCACGGTATCCAGAGCAGGGAGTGCAGGGGTCAGGCCAGACTCCGCTTTGGAGTCACTTCTTGCTAAGATTGGTAGCAGCCTGGAGCTTCTAAGGCTCATCTCAGGAAAACGCTGTCTGCTGGTCTACAGGAAGAGGCCTCCCCTCTGCAGGTCCAGCCTACTCCATAAGGCTACAGAGTTTACTCTGGATCCTTACTCAGGGTCAGGGTCTCCTCCTCAAGCTCAGCCTCCACTGCTGAGCCACTGCTGGAGCCATCTTCAATGAGTCTCCACCCTCACAATGAATACAGGAAACACTCTCCCATCTTTTCAGAGACAAAGTATATATACCCCACTGTTGCTTTCCAGGACAGACATCCACGGGACTCTCCATGTTCTGATAGAAGAATAAAGCGTGTGATCAATCTTTGCTTGAATTGATCTTTTTAGTGTAAGCTGAAATTTCAACTCAAAGAACTTGGGAAATGATGGTACTTAGGTTGAGTTCCCTATTCAACAACACTTACGAATGCTGCTTTATTACTAACCCTTTGTGGTATCATGGTGTATGTGTGTGCTGTGCTGTATGAGAAGGGAGAGATTAAACTAACAGGGAATAAGAAAAAAAGCCCAATTTGTTATCTCAACTAGATTGGTTTTTATAACATTTCATCGGCATTTTATTAAGGCACAGTTGAGATGCTGATAGAAAACTATGAATTTTACAATGTTTTTTAAGGTTAATTGTGGATGTGAAGCTTAGTGAGTCATCTAACTAACATGTCAAATCCATCCTGACTACATTTAAAGTAAAGAACTCAGGGATTGCCCTGTGCACTTCCTCTGCTATTTGTGGCCAGAATGTTGCTAAAGGCCAACTCTGAACCTCGTCAACTAGTGCTCCAGCAGTCCTGGGAGGCAGCCTGCAGTCAGAGCTGTCTCCTGACATCTGCAGACAGGAGACTGAGGCTACACAGCAGGCCATCTCTGAGATGCACTAGGGAGAAATCTAGCTGGGTTCTAAAGCTCGTTTGCTGCACGGATGCACAACTTTCCCAGGGTCTTTCTGAAATGTGCAACAAATCCTTATGTCAGATGTGGTTTTCAGCATGCATGCTCCAGGCATGAAGAGTCAGGTGATACACAGACAAACAGCCAAGGCTAAGACCAGCACAACGTCCCCAGCTCCAGTCTGGATCTCAAAGCTAAGAGAGCCTTTATGCTCAGTTCTGACATCAGTCAAAGGCCAAGAAGACAATAAAGGAGCTGCTCCTTCCAGGGTCTCAGCCAGCGCTGACATGTGTGGACAATGTGTAACACAAGTGACAAAGAGCACAACTCCCCTCACCCACGCTCTTCTCCGCAGGGCTCCAGCAGCAGGAGACTCCTGGTGACTCTCGCTTCTGCGTCCCCCTGTGTCAGTGCCTCTCCCTGTCCCTTGGCCTATGACAGTCACACCGACAGCCCCTGCAGTGCCTCTGCTCCATTAGCATAACTCCTTCTGTGCAAACCTGACTTCTGTGTCTTCACTGAAACTCAAACAACTTCCTAGACTATCACCCCTTAACTGAGACGCATCCAGGCTTACCAGCTCCCCAGTTCCTCAGTCCTAAGATCTCAACAATGTTCCTCCAGAACCTCATGTCAATCATGTCATATCCTCCCCCAGACTGTCACTTTGAAATCCACCCTTCACCTCTGCTGAGTATCTTGTCACCTGGCTCAGCTTACTTGTGCCTATATTCTATTCCTGATGCCTACATGCTCACCCCGATGCCCAGAGGCTTCCCATTCATCAGTATGTATGCTGGGTTCACTCCAAGACCCGCAACATACCAAAACCTTGGCTGCACAAGTGTAACAGATGCAGTATTTGCAGGTCACCTCTACTCCACCATCTCTAGACTCTCTAGCATTTTCTAATGTGAATGCTATTCCACCAGCTGAGCTCTGTATTGTTAGGAACAATAATAAGGAAGATGTCAATCCTGTTTTGGAATGCTCTCAATCCAGCTGGCTGAATCTATGGATTCACAGCCCAGGGATATGGAGAGCTGGCTGCATTTTCAAGTCAGTTGAATCTCAACAAGAGATTCAACAGGCTGCAGTGGGAGAATGGTCCCAGCCACCACTGCCACCACTCTCTTCCCAATCCCTTCCAAGTTACCAGCCTGCTGAAGTTCCCTCCAGTCCCCTGATACCCCATTTCTTTCCTGAGTCGCCTTCTCAGAGCTTCCTTGTTGTCTTGGTCCAACAACTCTGCCATCATTCTGTTTTCTCAGCCCTTGGTATGCATGCTATATTCACCTAAACAAAACACTGCACTTGCTTTTCCCTGTTCCTGTCCCAGTTCTCAGTACTAATGGATCACTTAGCCCATGAATTCTTGTGGTCCTTGGTAACACACTCCCACATACTTTCCTTCCTCAGCATCTGCCCAGAGAACGGAGGGTCTGGATAGCCTCTCTAGCTGAGCTCTGCACCCCACACCCTCCTCACTTCTGCAGAAAAAGCCATACTCCATCCTTCCGGTCTCCAGTGCTTTCTCTGCAACTCCCCTCTCCACCTAAAACATGCTCAAGCTTCTCCTACCCTAGAAAAAAAAAAAAAAAAAAGCATAGTCCCTTAAGTGTAGTTAGCTTAGAAAAAGACCAAAAAAACCAACAAATAAACCAAAAACAAACAAACAAACAAACAAAAATCCCTGAAAATCTTTCTTGACCTTCACATTATTACTTCTGAAGCCCGTAATTTCTTCCCCCCTTTTTTCAGAATCAACTGTCAGCCACTTTTTCAGTCTGGTCTCATTCTCCTTAAGCCCTGGAAGGTATTTTTGGCTGACTACTTATTATCTCTGAACAGCTTATCTATGTCTAGACTCAGCTATGATTTCACTCAATAAATGAAGTTTGCTTGATTCCCATGCACACAACATAGCTCTTAAAAATCTCAGGGAAATGGAAACAAAAATTGCCAAGACTCAGTTACAGCTTATCATTATATAAATAAAACAAACTCCCTTTAAATAGATTTCTATGTAGAAACCAGTCTCCCATTGGCGGGACATACTCAACCATTGGTGGGAATTCTGTAAGAAGGGGCAGTCAGCATGAAACTGTGTTCACTTCATAATGAGCCATTAATTGAGACTAACCTGCCAATGCTGAGTGACAGCATTCCACACTCCCACTTTTCCTGTGTGACTCGTGGCCACCAACTGGTTCCCAATAAAGAAGAGGGCATCTACAGGAACACCAAGACTGAACACACCTTAAATGGCAAAAGCAAACAGACATTAATCAGGCACCATTTTTATAACCAGCTACAACCTACATTAAAAGCATCTTTAGGTTACTGACTTAAGCCTACCGACTGTGCTTTATGCTCAATAGGGACCAGAAATAAGGCAGAACCCCAAAGTTCTTAAGCCATTCTGAAACTCTTGAAGCAGAGGGGACTGACTGCCCAGCAATCTCCCATAGCCATGTTGTCTCCCATTGGGGTCCTCAATCCTAGCTCACCATCACAACCTGCTCGGCAGGAATAGCAAGGACTCTGTGACTATGCAAGACCTGCTAAGATCTGCTGGAAATCCAGAGGTAGCCTGCTCATAGACTAGATCTTGGGGACACTGACAAAGGACATAGACTTGGCAACCCAACTATCCTGAAGGGGTCTAAAAATGCAGAAAGAAGTAAACAGAAGACCAAAAAGTCACACTGTACTCAAAACAAGCACGTAAGCCTTTAATTACAAGCTTATTTTAGCCCACCACTGTTTTCCAGTATTTACACTGCAGTCAAACTAGCTAAAAAGGAACCGTATAAAGCAGATGATTTCTAAAAGAAGATAAAAACACAAGGAGACTGATTTTAACAGGATTTACCGTTAGTAAAGTGCATTCAACTCCAATACAACAGAAGGATGTACAGGAACAGTAACACTGAGAAGGGTAGAGGAGACAGGTGAAGGGCTGAGGAAAAAGTCATGGGAGGTGGGTTTCCAACAGTCTACAGTGTCATCAACTGGAGAATCAGAAAGGCTAAGTTAAAACTCTGAGAACGGGGCAGTGTGATCTGAGGCAAGAGTTTGACTTCCAGGCTCCTCTCAGGTGCACAGGGGCCCTATGCACTGGCCTGTCTCCAGCAATGTCTGGACAGAAACCCGGGCTCTGATGAGTTACCATCACCGCCACACTTCCTGTTCTTCCTACGTGATCATCTATGAAAAGCTCAAGCCCAATGTCTCAGTCATCATTCTCACTGTAAAAATGGTGTGATGAAACTCAGACACCAAAATGGTGACAATAAAACATCTTATTTGAGAAACACCTTCTGGGAAATGTCTTTTAATCCAGTAATTCAGGAAACTGAGTCCACTCTATAAATCCTGCTTTGTGTGGACCATTACTAAAGCAATTCAAAGACATGCCTGTGTGCCAATGGGAAGAACTGTTTTCAACATTTAGCTACCAAAACAAAGACTCATGAGGCCTTAAAGAACTCAGTGGGGAAACAGAGTGTACTTTAAGAAGCACAACTCAGACAAGATGACTGTTTTTCCTGGGCCTCAAAGAGGCATTGGGAGTCTTCTTTGTGTTCAGGACTATACTACATGTAAGACCAGCAGCATCGCACTGCCCATTCAAAGTTCTAAAGCAAACTGAAAAGAGCTATGGGACCAGTGGGATGGCTTAGGAGATAAAAGTGCAGGCAGTGCAGGCCTGACAACCTGAGTCAGAGCCACAAAACCTACCGTGGAAGAGAAAACCGACTCCCAAAAGATTGCCTTGACATCAGATGCACCATGGCCTATGCTCACACTGTACTCACGCATACTCACATATTTTAAATGTCAGAAATAAAGCAGTAAGAAAGATGACATAAATGGGCAAAGCCAAAACTTCAGAAGAAAATCTGAGAAAGTCCTGCCGGGAACATCTCCTCTTACACATTTAAGTGTCTGCATAAATACATATTTATACATCAGACACATGATACAACACCTGCCAACCAAGACCGAGCTATAAGACACATAAACCACCACTACTGCCCTTCGACAAAACCAGGTAAAGAAACAAACAGCACCAACACAGAAGGTAGCAATCCCACGCTATACATAATTATTTACACAGCGGTATTAGGGTTTTGAGGCTGGACAACTTTTCAAACTGCATTTGGTCCTGCGGCAGAAATTAAAGCAAGCTGATTTTCCTCCAGAGATGGTGAGGTTTGAAAAATCAAGGACGACACTGTGAATGGTCTCAGGAATTGAAAGTGTCACTCCCACTTAGGCTCAAGGATCCTGACCAGGTCCACAGGGAAGGCAACAGCCTCTCGCATACAATACTGCCTGCAGCAACAGTCCTGGAGTCTCCCTGAGCTGTGAGGCAGAGGTCCAGCCTTGGGAGAGCCCATCATGGAGCCACCAGCCCAACAATGTTCTCTGGATGTTGTTGCCAAATTCCAAAGGACAGCACATGCTGGGCCCAGCTCCTACTGCGGCTCTCTATCCTGCTAGTCTCTGGAAATAAGCTGAGGAGTAAATCTCCACTCACAATAGCACTTGAAAGGAGATGTTCCTAACTAACTTTCTGTTTATTTACCGGCTGTCTCAGGTCTCTGGCTGCAATAAACACCATGACCAAAAGCAAGGTGGGGAGGAAAGGGTTTATTTCATCTTACAGCTCATAGTCCAACATCTCAGAAGTCAGGACAGGAGCCTGCATGCAGGAGCTGATACGGAGGTCTTGGAGGAATACTGCTTACTGGCTTGTTCCTCATGGCTTGCTCAGACTGCTTTCTTAAATACTGCAGAGCCACTGCCCAAGGGTGGCACTACCTGTAGTGACCTGGACCCTTCACATCAATCACCAATCAAGAAAATGTACCACAGGCTCACCCACAGGCCAATCTGGGCATGTGGTGGTGGTGGGGTGCATTTTTGCAACTGAGGTTCTGTCTTCCAGAATGACTCCAGCTTGTGTCAAGTTGACATAAAAATAGCCAGCACAGCAGTGTGTATTTAATGTTAAAATGTGTTTTCTAACAAACTGAAGGGGAAAGTTATACCATCAACCATGATAGAATAAATGGTATTCAATTATTCCATACCTTAAAACACTAACAGCAAAATCAGATAAAATACAAGGTGACAGTTTTAAGCAATGTTCAACAGACATCAGAGGGTTCAAGATACGGGCCATTGTCTTCCTGCTGGCAGGATTCCCACCACCATACTGAGATGAACACTGTGTGGTGACACACACACACGAAGACAGAAAGACAGACAGACAGACAGACAGACAGACACACACACACACACACACACACACACACAAGCACACAGAAGTTGCACAGGGTCTCACTAAAGACACCCCAGGAATAAATGAAGGAGGGTGCTATGCGTGTGTGGACCAGTGGGAAGTCCCAAGAGCCACAAGTAGATAAGGTGCCATCTCACAGTGACATGCCTTGCTTGAAAACCTCGGACACTCATGGAGAGGAAACAAGGAAGGAAGAGAGGGAGAACGTGGAGAAAGAGTTTTGGTATTTGGCATAGTGTTCCTCAAAAATAAATAAATAAAACCTAATTCAAGGAAAGCATCAGATAGTATTTGTTGCCTGCTATAAAAATTGAAAGTTTCAGCTGAGCGGTGGTGGCGCACGCCTTTAATCCCAGCACTCAGGAGGCAGAGCCAAGTGGATCTCTGTGAGTTCGAGGCCAGCCTGGGCTACAGGACAGGCACCAAAACTACACAGAGAAACCCTGTCTCGAAAAACAAAACAACAACAACAAAAAAAAATTCAAAGGTTCGTGTTATGGGATATCTGTACACTGTGTGAAGGTGTATTACTGTGAAAGGTGTAATAAAAAGCTGAACGACCAACAGTTAGGCAGGAGGTATAGGTGGGATTTCGGAGGAAAGGATGAGGAGAGCGAATCTAGAGGAGACACCAGCAGACACTGAGAGAAGCAGGAGGTACAAGATGGAAGAGAGGTAAAGCCACGTGATATAACATAAATTAATATAAATGGGTTAATTTAAGCTAAAAGAGCTAGTTAGGAACAAAACTAAGCTATAGGCCAAGCTTTCATAATTAATAATAAACCTCTGTATCATTATTTGTGAGGAGGCACCTAACGTAAAACTACTACATTTTCAAGTGAAAATTAGCAGTCTGAAGATCTCAGCTGAAGGTGACCACTTGCTAACACAGGGAGTCAGATGTACAACCAGTGCTGATACCAAGGCCTGGACAGTTTAAAGCTTATAGTGAACGGTATCACTGTCTAGAAAAGCTGCCTAATTCGGCAAGCCAACATTTCTGATCGACCAGCACAGGTATTACAAACTCAGGCCTGGAATAAAGACCATTCAAAGAACAAAACAGGCTGGAGGATTTCAATTCAGCAGAGTTAGAAAAGTTTCACAATTCTGGAACAGGATTCAAGGGAAAGAGCCCCAGTTATCTGAAAAGATCCAACTGTTCATCTGTTTCAGGCCACCCTGTCTTTGCACACGTCAATAAAAACCATGTGTCACAGCAGCAAACTGAAGACAGAAATAGACTTAAGAGTACAGAAAACATCATACAGGGCTATGAGGAGCAATGGTGCTTGCCGCATCTGCGTGAGGGCCCAAGGTTAGATCCCCAGCACACATCTGAAAAGTGAGAAAATGTCCTACCTGCCTGCAACCTAGCCTTAGAGGTGGGGTGCGAGCAGCGGGATCACTGGGTTTGTTGGTCAGCCTGAGCAGAACCCAGCAAGCTCCAAGTCGGTGAAGGACTCTGCCTCAAGGGAGTAAGGAGGAGAATGACAGAGCAGGACACCCTACAACTTCCTGTGACTCCAGACAGGCACACGGCCATGCGAACTGACACATTCAGAGGCACGCATGCATAACCACACACATGCACACAAAAGTTTACACAGACATCATGGAGATCTACAAACTAACCAATATCACTTGTCTCAAAAGTTTTCTTTTTGGAAAACATCTCTTTGTTAACATGTAATCTGAATCACCATGCAGTGAGTTTAGCACTGCTATTCTTTATATCAATAAATGTTGCCGGGCGGTGGTGGCGCACGCCTTTAATCCCAGCACTCAGGAGGCAGAGGCAGGAGAATCTCTGTGAGTTCGAGGCCAGTCTGGTCTACAGAGTGAGTTCCAGGAAAGGCGCAAAGCTACAGAGAGAAACCCTGTCTCGAAAAACCAAAAAAAAAAAAAAAAAAAATGTTAAAAACTGCGAGTTTAATTCCTAATAAGGTGAATGCCAACAGATTGAAAACCTGTACAACACTTTCTGGTCTTGACTAACTAAGAGAGCTCTGATTCTGAGACCAAGAAAGTCTGAGAAATCTGACTACAGAAATGAGGCGACATGAGCTGTACCCATCCTCGGAGTGTGAGCGCGGCGGCAAATAGCCGCCCCTGGACGGACCTGAGAGAGCAACCTTCTGTGCCACATCCAGGCTCCATCAGAGCAAAGTGAACCCGGGGCTCCCCTGAAGCCTTAATGTTGTCCTCTCACTGACGGCCGAGAGCCACTAGGCCCTCGCAGAAAGTGTCACAAGCCCTGCTGGCTGTCACACTTACCCCCAATCTCTCCTAAACCTCGACCACACACAGGCAACAGCCAAGCACAGTGGAAAACCCTCCCTACCGATTTCACTGCCACTCCCTCCATCCTGGACACTCCACAGGATGATGCTGCTCTCGGAAGCGACGGCCACCATCTTGTCTTTGTCCCCATGAGGACCTCCGACCACTTTTGCATTCAGGGCCACTCGTTCAATGGTCCAGTCCAGGTAGGGGCTTGTAAACACCTGCTGCCACCCCGAAGACTCCTTGATCCTGGAAAGAACAGACATGGAAGGTAGACTTAGTGGCGAAGAGGAAGAGAACAGAAACCAACAAAGCAAAAATAAATAAACAGATGGCCACACCCTCCACCTACCTATATCAACTTAATGTAACTGATATGTGTTATCTACTGTTGCGGAATACTATTTTAACTGGGCAAAGATGTGTTACATTTGTTTACGCTGCTGTATAAAGGTGTGTTATTTTTGTTTCTGCTGTATTTGTTTAACGATGTAAAGATGTGTGTTTAATTAGGTAACGATGTGTTGCATCTGTTTCACCTTGCCTGGCTAAGGCACCTGATTGGCCTAATAAAAAGCTGAATGGTCAATAGGAAGGCAGGAGAAAGGATAGGCAAGGAGAAATTAGGCTCGAGAGAAGAAGAGAATGAGCGAGACATCCAGGGCAAGAAGCCAAGCAGCCATCAGTGCGCCAGAGAGAGACATCAAGAAAGTAAGAAAAGGTAAAAAGCCCTGAGGCAAAAGGTAGATAAAGAGAAACAGGTTAAGTTAAAAGGGCTACCCAGAAACGAGCCTCAGCTAGGCTGAGCATTCATAACTAATAATACGTTTCTCTGTCATGATTTGGGAGCTGGTTGGTAGCCCAAAAGAAAAAGCCTGGTACAATCTACAAAGACAGTATTATTCCTGAGCTTACATTTACATACATTGGACATATGGCCACAAAAAAGGACTAGAATATGTATTTCTCTAAAGAATTTGTTTTATAAAATACTTTAAAAAATAAAAAAAAATTAAGATAGTTGTATTTCTTACATTTTCCCATAAAGCTACTACTGTCATTCTGAGTGGACAATGATGGCCAACAACAGTCAGAATTTTGGATGGAATTTGTATTCCTTCCTGTCAGCAATCATACTAATGATGTCACTAGTGTGACGTGGCAAGAACTGAAGTCTCTGTAGCTCAGATGACATTACCTCATAGCCTGAAAGCCCTTAGAACAAATGCACACTGGGCTGAGAAGCCTCCTCTGAGATGGTTTATACGCGTCGAGATGTGACTTCACGAGAGCACCTCTGGGCTTCTCCAGTGACTACAGGTGCCCCTTCTGGTTATCTCCTCTTCCTCCCTGGCCCCTTCGCCTGTCTCTCTGAAGTAAGGTCTTTCTGTGTACCCGAGGCTGGCATGAAGTAGAACTTACTGTGTCTCCAATTCCATCTTCCTGCCTCAGACTCTCGGGCTGAGATTGTAGGCTTGTACCACCATGCCTGGCTCCCACTTCTAACAGATTTCTCTGTCCTGTGTGAAGTTAGGTCTTCCAGACAGGTACTCTACCTGACTGCACAGCAAGCCTCCAGGTTTACAGCCTGCTTGTATTATCATGATGAAGAAGCCACCAAAAGTACCATCCTGGTCCTGCCTAGCAGGTTGCCCTTTCCCACTGTGGGCACTGTGGGCACACGGTGAACGCTGACCTGGGTGGCCATTGCTTAACGGGCACGGGCACAGGCACGGCCACCATTTTCATTTAAATATGTATGCTCAAGTAATAGGACAACTACAGCTCACAAAATCAGGCCATAATGAGAATTAATGTTTTCCTAACTTAAGCTTCAAAGCAATAAAGGGCAAAATTTATCAATTTCTCTCCATTGTAATGTCTGTAATTACCCTTTTCAGCCACCAGATGGGAGTGATGTATTAAGATAAACATAAAACTATCTAATAAACTCTAAAAGAGGCAACTACTGCACAATGAAGACTCTTAGGCCCTTTCCTTCAAACTGGGCACAAAGCAGGAATTGTCCACACTTCAAGACTAATGCCACAGGCTGTGTGGCAGTGTGGCCACAGGGCGGCTCCCAACAGATCTCAGCAGCCGTGCTGGTGGACTGAAGGACAGAAGGGCATGATCATACAAAAAAGATGTAGGGACATACACAACACCCACTTCCAGAGAGCACACTTCATACTTGTGTGTCTGCAACAATTAGGATCTTATAGAATAAAATATTTATAATCTGGAGAGCATGACTGCACAGCTACAGAATTTAACTCAGTAAGGCAGGTGAACTTGTGTTTTCAAATTGAAATGCATGCAAAGAAATCGATTAGCTATATAATTTTCCATGGAGGCGATGAAAGTTAAAACATGTTAAACGAGACAACAAGAACTGACAATCCAGCTCTTCACTGCTGACTCTGGAGTTAGGACGGCAGTGCAGAGATTATCGTGTTTTCCATAGTAAAGTCTCACCCAAGGTTTAGTAAGTGTGAAATGTACTGTAAACACATTGTTCCTCAAATCAAATGGGTGTATTTAAGTATGATAAGCATGTAAGAGTTCAAAATACCCAAATACACAGATACACATGTGTACACACACACACACACACACACACACACACACACACAACACACGAGCGCGTGGTGGAGGGAGCTTCACACTCATCAGGAAGCTGACTTACATGATAAATGATGCAAGCATAGTTACTCATATTCTTAAACTTTACACCATCTACAACAAAGGAAATTCCTCCCACACTGAGAGTGCAAGAGGGCAGCAATTTACACAAGTTCTTCATTTATTCAAAGACTGTCAAAGTCAGGAAGAAAATGGGACACAAAACTAAAGCCCAACCACACAGAAGCCAGTAGCCTACGAGAAAACACACAATGGCCACCACATCATTCTCCACTTTAAGGCTTTGAACTTACATAAAACTGTGAAGAAAATTATCTTGCAGAAAAGACCATGATCTTAACTATGAAATGTCTTTGGAAATCTTTTATCATCAGTCTGTGACAGGGGCAGAGCTACCACACCACGTAACCATCACCATCATGCACATTCCTGGACTCCCTGTCAATAATCAGTGAGCACCTAGTTCAAAACAACCAGGAGGCTGGCATCCTGAGACCTTTTCAGTTTAGACTCAGATGACGGTAAATATAAACCAACTCTACAAATCCCTTACTAAATTAGTCTCATGATCTATAAGAGCTATCTACAAAACAATCACTTGAGCTCACTTCTATACTCTTTAGTAATTGAATTAAAACCTGCAAAGCGCTCAGAACAAAGCCTCACAACCAAAGGCATGTCCAAGCAACTGGCATGCATCTCCCTCCAGAGGCAAACCTGCATGGCACACTTTCAGGATTTACAATGGGACCGGATTTTAAACTTTCAACCTTCAGTTTGTTTTTTGTTTTGTTTTTTTTTAACCAAAGTGACAAAAAAATTTCTTTAGTGGGATTATATTGAGAGAATAAATTCTGGCCACCTCTCTGTCCCTGCCTTCAGAGCAGCAGCGTGGCCTGTGGCCACAGGCCAAGGGGCTTTGAAAAAAGAGTCGAACTTTCCCCAGTTAAACAAGCTCACTTTGGACTCTGCCCTCCTCTTCACTGCCTTCCAGTCTAACTCAGCCACCTTAAGACCCCACACACAGCAGACACTGAGCTGTGTCAGTCTGCTGCACACAACAGTTCTGCCTGACCACTCCCAACAGTGTGGCTGGCGGGTTGGTTATCCAGGACAGAGGTCCCCTCGCCTCTACTGCACAGTATGAGACTGACTCATCATAAAAAAGGAGCTGCAGAGCTCACATTAATAATCCTGCCTAACGTCGTCAATGTAACAACTAAGTGAGCCGGAAAGAGCAACATAGCTCATCTGCATCACAGTTTCTGCTGTCTGGGAACCACAGAGGCCATTGAGGCTATCAGAAAGTAGGTATTAAGTAAAAACAAACTAAATTTTTACCAAGTGAAGTGGGTGAAACATGCAAAACAGAAAATGATGGCTAAAAGAAACAGATGTTTAACCTAAATATAAAACATAATTATCTAAAATAAAACCAAATCATTAAGGACGAGGTACCTGTAACAGACGGCGAAATGCGCATAGGCAGCTACAATCCAGTTGTGGTGGCCAGCAACGATTAGCACCTTTCTTGGATCCACTGGAAATCCTGCAGGATTTAGAGAGGAGCATTTACATCTTAACTCAGTTGGAAAGCTCTGACTCCAAGGCCATTTCATTTCTCCCTGTCTGGCTGATAGGTGGTCAGAGCAGAGCACGCTCACAGCTTATACTACAGAGCATGCCTTCATCAGACAGAGGCAAAGGGAAGTGTTTCCAACAGATACCACAGCCCCAAGAGCCTAAAATGCGAACAGTTTGTCAACTGTTCCACAGAAGAAAACAAAAACAGAGGATCACATTATACTTCAAATGAAAATGTGTGTTAAAAGATTTTCCAAGATCTAAATGATGAATCTAGATTTAAAATGGAAATAAAGGGCTGGGGGGTGGCCCGGTACCACAGCACTCAGTACTGTAGCCATGGGTTCAACACACAGCACCCTAAGAGAGTGTGAGTGGGGGAGAGGCGAGCGGGGAGGTCTGTGTCTGTGTGGAGCAGAAGAGTCATATTCAAACACCATGGCAGCCTGTCACTGAGAACGAAGCACAAGCCTTCCTTCTCTGTGTTCTGAAGCCCGCTTACCCAGCCTAACAGTCTCGTCTCCATTTGCAGAGAGCACAGGCTGGGTCCCACTTCCTCGGGCTTCACCTTCCGTGGAATTCAGTCCATTCCTGGCATCTACAGAGGGTCTAGCTGTGGTAGTTATTTTACGACTGGGAATACCTACAAAGGAGAAAAAACAGACTTATCTGTTTACCCTTCCAAATATTAAAAATATCACATTTTAACAGAGGGACACGAGCATCTAAACTGTTATATCAAAAATAGGTCTTCAAACACATCAATGTATTGCAAACAATTTAACTATAAAAAGAAAATACGATACAACCCAACCAATTCCTGGTATTTTTACTATTCACAGCCCATGAGATTAAGGCTTATCATAGTACGTGCCCTTTTACTCAGCTTCAGGGTACTGAACAATCAGGCTATCCAATCTAAGCTGCTCTTTAGGCTTATAGTAGTCACATGTCATTCTCACTAGGTCGAAGCTCACTGCCTCAAAGTTTCATTTCCTCATGCTTTCAGACAGGATCTTTTCAAAAGCAACACCTCTCAGAAGCACAATGCTGCCCAGGGAAAAGGCCAACTCTTCTCAGTAGCTGAGGGCATACTGACCTACACTTGCAGAGCTCCAGGGCTCCAGTCCTTGGGCTAAGGGTCCGCAATGTACATGGCAGCTGTGGTGCTGCCATGGAGATCTTCTTGGGCCCTTACAGAAGGTGGCACCAAACCCTGTTCCACATATTATGTGGTTTCACTCTCAAAGGACACATGCTGATGAGGTTCAGATTTATCCAGACTCAAATAACCAAGAAGGTTTTTATAATTTTTATGTGTGTTCTTGTTCAGTGACAAGTGTGAACAAATTTGAGCTGCAGTACCTGGTGGGGGCAAGTAGCCGTGGAATAGGACACTGCCACAGGACGACCTCTCCAGCTCCTCACATAGCAGCAGCCTTCGAACTGTAAGAGTCAACACAAGCTTGTCAGGGGGACATGCGAACACACACCTGCTCCACGTCTACTTTCTCTAGTTAAGGGTGAGAAAAGAGAAAGGGGAAATGTTTAAAATAATTCACAGCTGAGGTCATCTTTTTACTAGGAAATACTAAGCACTGAACTACTCTCAAGAGGACCTGCTGGAAGACACTCTGACCTGGTCAGTCCCGGGAGATCAACACATACCTAATGGAGTGATCCCGTAAAACTCTGCTTCGTGTCTGAGAACATTGATGCTCACTCCCCTGTAAAGACACGAACAAAGGCTGTGAGCTCTCTAACCAACAACCTGAGCTGCCAGGAGACAAAGGAGAAAGCACCAGACTCCTCACAGGAACCGGGTGTCAAGCTTACATCTGTTTTTCTCATAATCTGACAGTCTAAAGGAAAGTCACATAGAACACAACATTCCGTTGGGCTGGAGAGATGTTCAGTGGTTAAGAGTGTATGCTTCTCTTCCAGAGGGCACAGGTTCAGTTCCCAGCACCCAAAGGCAGCTCAGAGCCACCTGAAACTCCAGTTCCAAGGGATCCAACTCCTCCTCCTGACCTCTAAGGACACACTGTATGCACATGATGCACAGACACATGTGTGGACAAAACATTCATAAACATAAAACAAAAATAAAACTTTAAAAAAAAAAAACATTTTGTTACCTAAAAACCACATGTATTTTGATGATTTGTGTAAGAGGGCTAATACAAACAAATTACCAAGAAAAATCCAACAAGAAAGAAACCTGTAGAAACAATTGTCTTGCTGTCTTAAGTACAATTCTTCCTATTCATAATTTAACCTTCCTTGTTGTACTGTAAGCGCCTTGCAAGCTTAGCTTTCTTCTGACTGTGCCTAGAACAGTGCTCACTTACACGCCCTGCAATGTATCTGCTGGTAAAATAAAGTGAAACTTGGATTTTAAAAGGCCAGCAAGGATGTTTTATCCAGATGAAGATGGTTTTGCCACACAGTAGTAAAGTTAGGAAATATGTAAATAAGTGAAAACAGTGAGCTCTGAGGCCACAGCACCAAGGCCAACTGGAACACTCAGCTTCGATCTGCTCCTCCTTAGAGAAACCTTAGCATATGGAATTGTGAGTTAATGGTTTCATTTTCTATTAGAAGGTATGGACTTGGAAGGGTTGGAGTGGAGCAATTGCAGCCCAAAGAGGAGGACCCAAGGGGAGGGGATTCAGATCCGTCCACATCCCAGAAATGCTAGATGGGTGTGGCAGCCCACCTGTAAGCCCAGATGCAGAAGGCAGAGAAAGAAGACCCTAGAGCAGGTTGGCTTGCTAAACTAATCCAAGTGATGGTAAGATCTGGGTTCAACTGAGAGACCATGCCTGCAAATAAAAGGCAGAGAGAGAGATCCAAGGTGCCTGACACCAACTTTAGTTCGGGCACATGGACATACAGACACACAAGACTGCAGAAAACTTCCCAACTCCCCTTTAAAACCAAAAGTCAATGGTACAGTGGCAAAGGCCCAAGACAAGGAAGGGCTCAGGACACACACGGGACTACTCAAGGAGCTGCAGGCAGTCCCCGGACAGCTGAGAGACAAATTCCTAAGTAGTGGTACCAGCAATACAAATATGTTATGCAATCCCAGCACTAGGGAGTCAGAACCAGGTAGATCTCTGTGAGTTCAAGGCCAGCCTGGTCTACAGAGCAAGATTCAGGACAGGCACCAAAACTACACAGAGAAACCCTGTCTCGAAAAAATAAACAAAAATAAAAACAAATGTTATGCAAGAAACAGGGTTACAACAATTTTTCACAAATGTCTTCCTTTTTTTTTTTTAAAGGAACCACTCACAAAATTTAAATTTGCTGGGCCTTTTTCAAGCAAGAAAAGGTGCTGAGTGCTAAGAAGAGAGGTGAGTATACAGTGGGCCTTCCCTTGTGAATTAACAGTGGGTCAGTCACAAAGCAACTTGAGTTTTTAAATAAATGAGGTGCATGTAAACAATCTCAGTCAGGAAGTTGAGGGCCTCCCTCTCCCCCATTCCAGGCCCAGACATAAGATGCAAACAAGTACCCCTCAGTGCTCTTCTACAGACCTCACAAATGCCTGGCCTGCATACATCAGATACATTCAGCACTGGGAATATAAGGGACAAGTCAGACCAAAATCATGAATATACGACTCCATCTGCAAAGAACACATCTTCAGTATGAGCCAGAATTCAGTGGAGCAGCAGCTAACAGTAACACCAAGGTTTCTAAAAGTTGTCCCTACAAAAAATTCTGAGCCTCAGTGAAGGTTTGCCAAAAATCCTAACCAAAGCTTCACAGTAGAAATGCAAACTGTAATTCAAGACGGCAAATTCACAGATACAGTTCAAGTGATTGTTCATGATCCATATCAGCTGCAATCTACTACATGTCGGTCACGAGGCTAGACTCAGCCACATAGTAAAGAGAGGGTGCCCTTAAGAAAGATCAGCGCAAAGGTAAGTGTATACAGCAGGAGCTGGGGCACTGACAGGCAAGAAGTCTTAGGTAAACACTGCAAAGACAGACACTGGAGAGCTGCCACTGTGAGAGAAATTAAGTACAGGCAGAAGACAGACAAGCAAGACCAAACCCACAACAATCAGCCATTTGTCCAAAAGAACCTCTCCACTCTCAGCAGAACAGCAGCCCGGTGAGACGCAGGCTGTGGGCTGCAGGACCAAATGAACTACAGAGGGGCAAGGCAGGGACCGCCCAGGAAGCTGCTACAACATCCTGGAGGAAAGAGGCCTGGTGGCCTGTACCATCCAACTTCAGCTGAGGATGCCTGCTGCTCATGGGGTAGATCAGAGGTGCTCAGAGGCTGGAAGAAGCAGGTAACAAAACACAGGTGGAGGTTTGCCAAAGGCACACAGCACATCTGTGTCTACAGCTGTGGTCTACAATTAACTACACACTTCAAAATAACCGAAGTACTAAAGGTTCCCAACACAGAGTATCATTTGAGGAGACGATGCAGTAATTACCCTGCTATGACTGTCACATGCTGTACGCTTGCATCTTACTAAGTGCCAACACGGTGTGCCATAGTAAGTACAAACACAGCAACTAAAAAGCAGTCTTGGGCAAGCACATTACTTTGTGCCCAGGCCCAAACAATGGGTGCCAGCAAAGCCTCAGAAACGACGAGACCCTTACCTTAAGTCGAGTTCCTTTGTCCGAAGAAAATTTAAAATGGGGGCGAATGCTGCCGGGTCCCTATCAATAAATATCTGCAAGTGAAGAACTGTTTTATTATCAAGTCAAAAATGTATGTCCCACCTTCAACATCTGAAACACTAATGAGGAACAGAAATTGACTGACAGATTGCCTTGGTTTTGATGTTTCTAAAATTGAAATGGTATGGCCGTAGTCAGTGTGGGCATGTGTTTTCTTTTTCTTTTTTTATTTTTATTTTATTTTACTTTACAATACTATTCAGTTCTACAGCCACAGATTCCCTTGTTCTCTCCCTTCCTGCCCCCTCTCCTTCCCCCCAGCCCACCCCCTATTCCTACCTCCTTCAGATCAAGGTCTCCCCCGAGGACTGGGATCGACCTGAAAGACTCAGTCCAGGCAGGTCCAGTCCCCTCCTCCCAGATTGAGCCAAGCGTCCTTGCATAAGTCTCAGGTTTCAAACAGAAATTACTAACAATGCTTGGGGGAAACACCCGGGCAACCTCACGCTGCTCTGGCAGCACCCGCTGCAGTGGCCACAGGGACTCCTGGGAATGAATGACGAGGGGAGCACTGTGCTCTCCTGCACAGACACAGGTCGGTGCTGCCACGGCTGTCACCTGAGGACAGGACTTCCGCAGCCTTAGCTGACAACCTCACCATCTCTGCTTCATGGGCTAGGAGGACATCAGATGGAGGACCCCAGAAGGAAAAGGACAAAGATGCTTCCAACGGGAAAACCATGAACTGGGTTTTTGTTTAATTTTGAACTAAATTTCATGCAGACACATCTGCTTTGCTGCATTATTTTGCCTGCAACTCTTACCAAACAAACAACTTTAAACTGCTTCTGCGGGTTGTCGCTCTCTTTCACACTAGTTATCTGCACACAAGTGCGTCCACAGCCACGTTGTGAGCATAAACTTCCCCGGCCTTTGTCTCCACAGGTTCATAAAAAATTGTAGGACTTTCCCACCTCCAAGTTTCTACCACTCCAATTCCAAAACAGTTTCTTCCTTATATTGATTGACTATTAAAGTTTCAATTATTGACTAAGGAACTATCCCATCAATTGTCAATGCAATCTGCATCCTATAATGACTCTAATCACAAACATCTCAGACTGCTATACACAACAGTTACTGCTTAAGAGTCTCCAGCTTAGAAACACTGCAATCCCAATTTAACAAAAACGCCATACTAAATTTGTGTCTACTACAATGTGAGCTTTCCTGTCACTATACACTGAAAATTATAAGGATTTGTTGACTGAATTTCGAAACACAACTTTATACTCACAGCACCGGTTTCATCTCGAAGTGTTGAAATTCTTCCACTCAGCAAACTAGGAGCCATTAAAACAAGCTGTAGTTAGTTGCAAAAATCTGAACATAAACAACTCCCTTACTAATGTCAAAACCAACACAAGCAAATTTTCTGTCTCCACTTAAAAAAAAATATCAATTTTAACCAGGTGTGGGGTGTATGCCTGTAACTCCAACAACTAGAAGGCTAAGGCAGGGGGATCAGGAGTTCAAGACCAGCCTGGGATACACAGCAAACCCCTTCTCAATAGTATAAAAACAGTAAAATTTCTCATTTAAGAGTTAACATTTTTAATTCAAATTATCAAAAAATCTTAATTTAACTAATAAGGAAAATTTTCATATTTTGGCAACTAACCAAATATATAATATAAAAAATTGCATTAGTTACCTGGAAAAAAAAGAATCTGGAATCCACATGAGAGTCTGTCTTGAGGTACTGAATCTGCAATTGAAACCGCCTTGCATTATAAATGAGAACACACCTTGAGACAGGAGACAGTAATGCTCACAAGCTGATATGGTTACACTTGCATTGATTCTATTTATCGTGTTTACTACTTTTAAATTTTACTACTTTGCAATCGGAGTTAAGATTTTCAAACAGCTCTCAGCAAAATCAAATGCAATGCTTCCTAAATCCCAACTTTTTTAGTCCATCACAACAAGTTCAACTTCTTGGCTCAGCTGTACAAATCTTTGGTGCCGCTGCTGTCCCCCAACTTTGTGTTCCTGTCTTGTGTCTCCATCCCAGCTCAATCACCTTCTTCATGTCCAACAGTCCAAGTCCCAGCCATCTTGCTGACACCACTAGCTTACCAAATCCACAATGGTGTTTCTAGACATTTCGTCCTGTATGACCTCTTTCTGAGCAATTAGTAACTCATGTAAATTATGTATTCAACACTCTCTCTACAGCATTCTTGGGCTATCTCCACTATGTGCATGCCTGGTGCCCACAGGGGGCAATAGAGGTCGTCAGACTCCCCTGGAACTGGAGTTACAGACAGTTGTGAGCCACCACATAGGTGTTGGGATTCAAAACTGGGCCTTCTGCAAGAGCAACAAGTGCTCTTAACCACTGAACCAACTCTCCAGCCCCAAATAATTAATTTCTTATAGATAGATCCCACATACGTTCCATTAAAAGATCTTATAGACACACAAGGATGCTAACTCACAACTAATTCCACAGGTTATAATAAACTAAATGTGAAGCAATTCCTATGCACATTAATCTAAGAAAGGAGCTAAAAACAGGTTAGGTAGCACATGCCTGTAATTCCACTACTCCAGAGGCTAAGGCAGGAGAATGGCATAAGCTCCATGCCAGCCTGGGATACACGGCAAATTAGAGGCCAGTGGGACTTTGTTTCAAATAAAGACATAAAGACATACATAAATAAGAAGGAGTTCAACAAGCAGGTCCTCAAGAAAACATGACAATTTTTCCTACCAATGTGTCTTAGCAAACTCTTTAATAGAACAAAGGTTACCACTAGTCATTAAAAGAAAATCAGTCAATGGTGAATCCACAGAAAGACTGGATTTCAGAAGGCATTAGATAACTTCAAGTAACGACGGTGGATAGTTCATCTTGATTGTCTATCATCACTATGGAAACAACCCTTCGGCGTGTCTGTGAAGGAGTTCCGAATTAGATTAAATGAATGGGAAGATCCACCCATGCCCTAGTTTGCTTTCTGTTGCCTCGATAAAACACTGACCAACATCAACCTAGGAAGAAAAGGTGTATTTGGCTTCCAGGTCTCATCTGTCCCTGAAGGAGGCCAAGGCATGAACTCAAGACAGGAAGTGACGCAGAGACCATGGAGCAATGCTGCCTGCTGGCTCTTTTCCTCGGCTTGCTCAGCGACCTTTCTGATACAGCCCATGCCTGCCTACCTAGGGATGGTGCCACCCACAGCATGCCAGACCCTCCTATATCGATTAGCAGGGAAGAAAATGTTCCCTGTGGCTCGCTCAGCTTGCTTTGTACAACCCAGGGCCCCCTGCCCAAGAGAGGTACCACCCACAGTGCGTTGGGTCTTCTTCCCACATCAATCATTAATCGAGAAAATGTCCCAAGGATTTGCCTCAGGCCGATCTTAAGGAAACAATTTCTCAGTTGAGGTGCCCTCTTCCTAGAAGACCTTGCTTATGTCATGTTGACAAACCCACCAGCACCACTCCCTTGGCTGGTGTTCAGGAACTCAAGGCAGGAGTCTGGGGGCAGGAACTGAAGCAGAGGCCAAGGAGCAAAGCTGCTGGTTCGGGCTGAAGGACTGAATCAAAGAAAAGGGCTGAAGAGCAGCCTGCACCACTCTGGCCTGAGTGCAGACACCGAGTGGCCCCTCTTACCTAAATGGGTACCTAAGTAAACAGACCGTGAGTGGCACTGGGATTCTTCACTAATGCTGTAAATAATAAACGCTGCCGGTTTTTAAAGAAATCCCCAAGTCCTAACTCAAACAAAAACCTGCCGTCCCCGCTCCTTGAGGAACAGGCTTGTGTCTTTCTTCTACGTTCTGCACACTTTTTTCATCTTCCTCTGTGACTTCAGAGCTTCAGGCCATGCCACAGGCCATCTTCCATCAGTCCTTCCGGAGTCCACAGCCACTCACAGAAGGACTTTTTCTCTTAGTGACTTCTGTGACTGTCTTAACTATGTTAAACTGTTTTGTAGCTCTCGAGTGCTAACAGGGTGTGCAAGTCTATGAAGACCTAGGAAGCAGTGTTACACTTAGCATCAAATGCTGCCGTTTGTTACCTGATGTATTCAATCTTAACAATCCCAAAGCTTAATTTTTACTTTTATGTTTCATTCCCACCTAACAATTCTTATCTGTCTTCTAAAATGTCCAAACCAGTAATAAATTTATTGCCATACTCTGTATTTTCTGCTAATTAGCACTTAGAAAAATTCAGAACCCATTAAGAATTAAGTCCCACAGATAAAGCAAAATGTTCAAGACTCAAAGCTTGAGTGTGCTTATGGTCCTCAGAGTTCAGTCACTAAGACATCCACTTTGTTTTTTATTATTTTATTTTTTATTATTGATATAGGTGGCGTAGGGGTGGGGAGGGGCATGTCACAGTGTGCATGTGGAGGTCAGAGAAGAACTCTGTGGAGTCAGTGTTCTCCTTTTGTCTTTACATGGTTCCAGGGATGGAACTCAGGTCGCCAGGCTCGCTTCCGAAGGTGCCTTTATCAGCCTAGCCTTGGATGTGCTGGCCACATCCATCTCCAATACACCACAAATAACAATATAAGGGCTGAGGCGACGGCTCAGTGAGTAAGAACACTTGCTGCTCTTGTTCCGTTCCCAGCACCCATGCCAGGCGGCTCGCAGCAGAACTCACTACACCTGAAACTCCAGTTCTAAGGATCCTTTGGCCTCCACAAACACCTGTGTTCACACACACAGTTAAGACAAAACAATCTTTTCAAAAGTAACAATATAGCTTAGTTTCTGTCATAACGCTTTGTTCTTTCGAATGCCTGAAATATGTCAGCCATCTAGTGTCAAGATCTTAAATGATTATAACCTCCCTTCTCCATAGTAACGAACACGGCAGACCTCTTTTGTGGAGTATCTCACTTTTGCACATGAAGCTACTCCCAGTACTTTCATGTGATTTTTAGGTGGGCAGGGAAACCACATTTCTTGCATGAGGAGATACACATTTGCATGACCTGGTATGTATACAATGCAGTAGAAGTTCAACTTCTCCAACTGCTAAAACGTTGCTTTGGAGGGAAAAGGTGACAGAGCATAAAGACAAGTCCTAGCTCAGGGTTCCCCGGCACCCAGAGGACCACTGCACTGTTTTCACTGCTGTTCATCTCTAGTTTTTAAATAAGCAAAAGGGTTACATGTTTAAAGTCTTAGACACCAAAAAAAAAAATAATAAAATAAAATAAAATAAATAAATAAATAAATAAATAAATAATAGTCTTCCGAGGACAGCAAATTAGCCTATGTCCCAGAACACCCAACTCCCTACGTCCTTATATGCCTAAATCTCAAGCTTCCCCTCACCTCCACTAATGCTGGCACATAACCCTTTTCTGAGAAGAGTAATGTGTAAATCAAGGCAAACATACAAAAACAGATTTGGCTGTTGTTGTTTGATTTGGTTCCCCGCCCCCCTCGCCAACAAACTTACGAAAAGGCACAGAATGGGAGTGGAAGGCCCAAGAGAGGACAAAGAAGAGACTCCGGCTGGTTTCCTTCTTGCCAACACCTAAGGTGCTCACACGCCAGTTTTTAGCCACCCTCCTCTACAAGTGGAATAGGCCCTCCCTGTCCACGCACCAAGAGAAACTCTGGAAATAAACAGCGATGTTGATCGACCCCGTCCCCTGCACTGACATCTGTATTACACAATCCCTACCGAAGCAGACTCTCAAAGGCTCACTAGCATCCCTGGCAGAGGCCAAGCCCACACCTCGGTGAACCTAGAGAAAGGGAGGTCCGCTCCTAAGCAGCAGCTCAAGCCAGGCTTCACCCGAGACTACAACCTGCTGGAAGGCTTATAGCTCAGAGTCAGCATGCTTGCTTGGCAGGCAGGAGGCCCTGAGTCTCTCGCTTAGGCAGGCCCAGCATGCCAACTGTGCTCCTCTAGCCTTGACACCCTAGGAACTCGGGAGGAATAACGACTGAGTTCTAATAATCTGTGTACTTGACCTGGGGCCAGACTCTGAGGAATGCACGGGGCTGCTTGGTCCATGCAAACGCGTCCCCGCCTACAGCGGGTACCCCACCTGGTCGTGTAGACACCGCCCTGCCTGCAGCAGGCACCCCATCTAGTCGTGAAGATGCTGCCCTGCCAGCAGCGGGTGTCCCACCTGCATGCAGTCGCCTCCTAGGCTGCAGCGGGTACGCCACCTGGCCGTGCAGACGCCGCCCTGCCAGCAGCGGGTGTCCCACCTGGCCGTGCAGACGCCGCCCAGACTGCAGCGGGTACCCCACCTGGGCGGTGCAGACGTCGTGCAGGCTGCAGGAGGCACCCTATGTAGTCGTGCAGACGCCGCCCTGCCAGCAGCAGCGGGCACCCCACCTGGACGTGCAGACGCCGCCCCCGCTGCAGCGTGTACCCCACCTGGGCTTGCAGATGCCGTCCCTTAGGGCCGCGGGTGTCCCGCCCCGCTCGTCCCCGCGCGGCCGAAGGGCTCACCTGGTCCCCCCTACGTTCAGCTGCACGATCTCCCCGCTGCTGGCCGCCGCCGCGGCGAAGCTGCCGCAGTGCCCGCCCGCCATGTCTGCGGCCGGAGCCGGGGCCGAAGCCAGGAGCGGCGGGTGGGCGGCCGGAGCACCCACGGAGCACCGAGCCTCCCGCGGCGTCCCGGCTCGCACCCCCTCCCCCGCTGCCTGCCCCCCGGCCTCCGCCTCTCGAGGCTGCAGGCCACCGGCCCAGCCCGGCCTCTCCTCAGGGCCCGCTCGCCTCCATGGCGGACGCCACAACCGTCGGGAGGACGGGTCGCCGCGTGGGACAAAACGGCGCAGTGCGGGCGCCTCCCGGCTACGGAGTGGAGTGGGCGGAGCCAGCGGGAGGGAGGGGATCCAGACGGCAGGCGGGTCTGGGAGGGAGGATCGAGCGCAGCTGTTGCCAGAGGAAAGATTCCTTGATTTTTCTGTTTTTTTGTTTTGTTTTTCTTTTTTCCTGTTCACCTTCACACTAATTCGGGGGAAGAAAGGAGACTTCGCAGTCGTTTGGGTTGATATCTAATGCGTGTGTGCACATTCAGTGAAAAGCTAAGAATCTGAAGCCCTTACAGCGCATGACCTGCAAACTCCATAACTTCCATGCCTCCACTGCCCAGGACAGGAGAAAGCAAAAACACCCTTGGGGTGTGCCATGTCCAGCAACGTGTTTCTAGAATGTAGATACACATGATTTTGTTTTGTTTACTGATTGATTTTTTTTCCCCCTCTCGGATTTTTTGCTTTCAGCATTAATGCACCGCAGCCCCCAACCTGGAGGTAGAACTTGAGGCTTTGTGCTTGCTAGGTAGGCACCACTGACCTAAATTCCCAACCCCTAAACCATACTTTTAAAGTCCACTATGGCAGTGCACCCTAGCTAATGTGATAAGACTGAAATAACAGCTAACCTGTGTTAATCGTGGGCTTACTAGAGGTGAATGGTTTTCATTTATTTGTACTGTTTTACTAGAAGGACTAGGGATTGAACTCGAACTTGACACATGCAGACCGCTCTACCACTCGGCCTTAGCACCACTTCAAAAATAGAAGATGGAGGTTTAAAATCACCTGAAAACTTGCTCAGAATTGCGCAGCTGGCGAAGGAGGAGATGGGGGTGGTTCCGATCAGACTTCGTTGTGTTCATGTATGAAATTCACAAAGAATAAGGTTTTTAAATGCTATGATGCTGCAGAGGGATAATGTTCTAGACAATGCTCTAGAACGGCTATGGAAGGGCAGGATAAACTACTAGGCAGACCTGTGGGAGAAGGCTCATAGGAAAGAAAGCTGCCTGTCTCAGTTAGCATTAGTTACTACTGCTGTGGTGAAACACTGTGACCAAAAGCAATTTGGGGAGAAAGGGGTTTTTTGTTTTTGTTTTGTTTTTTAGCTCATCAGAGGAAGTCAAGACAGGAATCCAAACAGGGCATGAACCTGGAGGCAGGAGCTGATGCAGAGGCCATGGAAGGGTGCTGCTTTCTGGTTTGCTTCCCCATGGCTTGCTCAGCCTGCTTTCTTATAGAACCCAGGACCACTTGCCCAGGGATGGCTTCACCCACAATGAGCAGGGCCCTCCCCCACCCCATCAATCATGAAGTAAGAAAATACCCTGTAGGCCTACGTAAAGCCTGATATTATAGAGACATTTTCTCAGTTGAGGCTCCCTCCCCTCAGATGACTCTAGCTAGTGTCAAGTTGGCATAAAACTAGCCAGGGTACTACCTTAATTGAAAGAGAAATATGGGAAGGAAGGAGTGTCCACATTATTATAATTCCTAGCCACTCCTCCAGCTACATGACCACACACGCGCTGTCCAGTAGCCAAGAAGAGGCCTCGTCATCCCAGGGCCATACTTCCTATGTAATCCGTGCGCAAAGTGATAAGGTAAGTTGCGCACAGTGTGATCACACAATCTATGTGCATGTGTGGAGTAGCTATGTAAGCCCATATGCGATTGTGCAGGGGGAACCTATAAAAAGTGGGTTCCATCAACCCCTCTCTCTTCCTGCAGGACCATTCCCATAGGCCTAAGCACCACCTTCTGTTCCCTTCCCTTAATAAACTCTTATAGTGGTCTTTTCTCACAGAGTAAACAGCGCCACTTAATGAATAACATTGCGCCACTTAATAAATAACACACATAGAGAGATAGCTTTCATTATTCAGAACCAGAAATAGTCAGAAAGGAAGAAGCAGATAAGGGCATTAACGTATTGTGAATTAATCTCCTACTGGCAATAAATAACAGTCTTTCCTCAGCTGTGGTTTGAGAAAGAAATGTTCCCACAGACTCATGCATTTGAACAGCCATGCCCCGCCCTCCTCCTCCCCGCTCCCCCCCAGCTAGTGCTGCAGTTTGTGGACCTATAAGCAGTGGAAACTCGCTGAAGGAAGTGGATCACTGAGTGTGGGTGCTGAGATTTTACAGTCAGCCACACTGCCTGCCTTCTCCCTGCTTCCTGTTCCTCCAGTATGTGAAGTGAGGAGTCCTACCACACCTGTGGCCACCATGGTTCGTCTGCTTCCATGTCCTCCGTGATGCACTGTGTCCCCACAAACTGTAAGACAAAATAAGCCTTTCCATCCTTAAGTTGCTTCCTGTCACATACTGGTCACAGCAATAAGAAAAGTACAGGCTCTGCATATTGAGTTTTCACTAAAACTCAACACATCAATATATCGAAGTGCTTTGAAAACCATTGATCCAAACCACATCATTTAAAAGAACTAGAAAACAGAGAAGAATCCAAAAGAAGTTTTTAAGTGCTCAAAATGTAACATTATGCCTACACAAGTGCCAGATGCTGAATCACCTCTGCCTTAGTTACTTTTCTGTTGCTGTGAAAAGACACCATGATCAAGATAACTAATGAAAGGGAACATTTAATTGGAATATTGCATACAGTTTCAGAGGGTGACGCCATGGCCATCATGGCTAGAAGCAGACAGGCCCGGCACTGGAGCAGCTGTGAGCTTACACTCTGATCTGCAAGTTGGAGGCAGAGAGAGGGAGACTGGGGTTGGTATGAGCTTTTGAAACCTCACAGCCCACCCTCTACCTCTGTTACACAACCATCTAACGAGGCCACGCCTCCTAATCCTTCCCAAACAAACTAGGGACCAAGCATTCTACTCTAGGAGCCTATGAGACCATTCTCATCCAAACCACCACAATCTCTGTAGTTGATAAGATTCCTTGATTACCACACAAGAATGCATTAGTAAGCCAGGCGGTGGCGGTGGCGCACGCCTTTAATCCCAGCACTCGGGAGGCAGAGCAAGGTGGATCTTTGTGAGTTCAAGGCCAGCCTGGGCTACCAAGTGAGTTCCAGGAAAGGTGCAAAGCTACACAGAGAAATCCTGTCTGGAAAAACCAAAAAAAAAAAAAAATGCATTAGTGTGTTACCACATTCTTGGATGAAGTAGTAACAAATGTTATTATTTCAGAGATAATACATCTCCTTAATAGATGAATTCAAAACTGTGTGTGGTGCTGAGTACTCAAGCAAAAAAGCAGAGATTAATGCTGCCATGCTCAGTTTGGAATCTGTAAACTGTGTAAATGTAAAGTTTTGAGAAAGTACTTCTTAATTCTATGATTAAAATTAAAAAATAACAAGACATGTTTGAAGTTGTGCTCATTTTTTCCCTCTGTCAAAAATTTTGAGTCTAACTAAACAGAAAAAGTAAATAAAATACATATTTTTGCTAATAAATAAACCAGTGTTAGTCTACTTGAAAGTGAATATCTTTGGTAAATAAAATTTGAATATCAGATTTCATGGATTCTTTATCCTACATGGCCAAGACCATCATTTTAAGAGATACTGGGAAGAGAGGAAAGTATTACTAGAAACCATTCTTCATGCTTATTTATTTAATTTTTCTTTGCTGATATAATTTTCTAGGCTTCCTCCCTGTTTATAATAATTAACCATAATATGATAGGTAATGCTGTTTTAAAGAGATTTATTTTTATCTTATTTGTATGAGTTATATTGCTTACACATATGTATGTGCACTATATGACGTGTTCAGTGCTAGTGCCTATGGAGGTCAGAAGAGGGCATCAGATCCCCTGGAACTAGAGTTACAGTTGGTTACAAGCTACCATGTGGATGCTGGGAATTAAATCTGGGTCATCTGGAAGAGCAACAAGTGCTCCTGAAATGCTGAGTCTTCTCTCTCTCTCTCTCTCTCTCTCTCTCTCTCTCTCTCTCTCTCTCTCTCTCTCTCTCTCTCTCTCTCTCTCTCTCTCTCTGATGTAGTGAGTACCTGTCCCACCTATGAATTGAGGTACCACCCCTAGGGTGTGGCCTCTGAGCTAGCTTAGGACCTGAAGGGCATATACTCAGGCCCCTTCTTTTCTCCCTCGTGGGCTTGGGTGGTGGAGCCTGATTCAGAGGGCAGAAGCAGCATGGACCAGCCATCAGCTTTCTAGGACTCCGCGATGGATTTGCCTTATCCTGTTCAGTGAGCTGTTCTCCTCAATATAATGTTTTAAATAAATAGTTCCTTTATCAGTTTCTATAGATTATCTGCAATACTCTCCTTTTTGAGATTTCTAACAGTTTATGACCATTCATTTTGCAGATAACTTAGAATGAAAATTCCCTCCAAATATACTATGAGTGGCAGGGAATAGTGGTTTTAATCTGTATGGTAGTTTCTGCCCAATGGAATAAGAACTCATCATTTAGCATTTAGTTGTGACAGAGATAAAGTAATGATTAGCTCACCGAACAGTTTAAATAGCATTACAGTTTTTCCTCCCTTCTCAACAGAGGTGACCGTTCCTATCAACCCTTCTAGTTTCTCGAGTGACATAAAGCCGCCATGGTTGCATGCATTCTGATTACTCCCAACTTGAGACAGAACCACATTCCATATACAGAGGTAAAGGTTGGACAGACATCAGCTCACAGGTGCCATTATTCACTAATCTGACATGCCCCTCCCTCGCCCCTCGCTGTCCCCAGCTGATGGTTCGACCTGGGAAGTTCTGGACTAACTAGCAAAAGTAGGTCCCTAGGCATAGAGCTTTGGAAATTGTGCTGGTCCTTGGTTCTTGTCTTGCTCTCTGCTTCCTGGTCAACCATAATTTGAAGTACCTCCACCACTGTTAATGGACACGTTTCAGCATGCTTTCTTCATCACAATGAACTAAAATCCTCTTAAAGTGTGAGCCCAAACAAATCTTCCCCCTTCAGTTGTTTGTGTCAACTATTTAGATTACAATGATGCAAGAGCTAATTAACATACTGACTAATGAGCTATGAATGGTGTTCCCACATGCTGCTTCCTCAGATTTGATTATTTTGACTGTAGGATGCTATAGATTTGATCTTGAATGTCCCTCTCAGTCTCATAAGATTAAAGACTTGGTTTCAAGCTTAGCAACATGGGTACAAGGTGTAAGTTTTTAAAGGTAGGGTGCTATGATAGCTGTTTTGGTCCCTCGGGAGATAGCCTCAAGGAGGATTGGTAGGCCCTAAGCCCCTTCCTTTTATTCACTTCCTGGTTATGAGATAAGTTATTTCAGACAGGAAATAAAACCTTGCAAACTCTAAGCTAAAATCAATCTTCCTCTTTACAAGTCAGCAATCACATGTATTTGTTAAAGCATCAGAAAGCAGACTAACACAATTGGCTCACAGAATTCAGGGAAATATGCTTACTTAGTTACCAGGATATCAGTGAAATGGTGCATTAGGCACAGGGGTAACTGGTCTTTCTTTGGACCACCATCTCCTGAAAAATGACAGATAATTTTATAAATTATAAAAGCTTGGCCTTAGCTCAGGCTCGTTCCCAACTAGCTCTTAAAACTTAAATTAACCCATTTATATTAATCTACATTCTGCCGTGTGGTTTATTATCTCTCCTCAGTACTGTACGTGTGACTTCCTCTGTGTCTGGCTGGTGAATCTCCCTCTCCTCAGATTCTTTCCCGGAGTTCCTATCTCTCCCTGGAAGTCCCACTTACCCTTTCCTGCCTAGCTATTGGACATTCTGCTCTTTATTAAACCATTTAGAAGATGCCTTAGGCAGGTGAGGAAGGACAGAGACACATCTCCACACAAAATACAAAAAGATTATCCCAACACACAGGAAGGGTATGACACTTCCATGTCCTCCAAGAGGGCTTCCAATGCCTTCCAAGAGTCTCCATGTGCTCAACTATTGGACAATTCTCTGAACATTGTCCACTGAGATTTATGAGGATTTCATTGTATAAGCACGACTCAGGCATGGGCAATGATGTTTGAATGAGATTGGATTCAAAGGGTGCTATGTAGCTGGAGTTTTCCTGCCTGGCCCACAGTCAGGACAAATCTCTCTCACCCACCAGTCCCACAGCCGCTCAGACCCAACCAAGTAAACATAGAGACTTACATTGCTTACAAACTGTATGGCTGTGGCAGGCTTCTTGCTAACTGTTCTTACATCTTTTTTTTTTTTTTTTTTTTTTTTTTTGGTTTTTCGAGACAGGGTTTCTCTTGTGTAGCTTTGCGCCTCTCCTGGAACTCACTTGGTAGACCAGGCTGGCCTCGAACTCACAGAGATCCGCCTGCCTCTGCCTCCCGAGTGCTGGGATTAAAGGCGTGCGCCACCACCGCCCGGCCTGTTCTTACATCTTAAATTAACCCATTCCTATAAATCTATACCTTGCCACATGGCTCGTGGCTTACCGGCATCTTCACATGTCATGGTGGTGGCTGGCAGTTTCTCTGACTCAGCCTTCCACTTCCCAGAATTCTTCTCCTCCTTGTCCCGCCTATACTTCTTCCTGCCTGAATACTGGCCAATCAGTGTTTTACTTACTAACCAATCAGAGCAACACATTTGCCATACAGAACATCCCACAGCAGTGCTACACAATGCTAACAGGCTGAATATTTCAGATTCCCTTTAGTCTCTATATGGAACATTCTTTCCTCCAAGGTATGGAGCAGAATTCTTCTGGAATGGGTCTGTGATAATTTGAATATAATTGGCCCCCATAAGCTCTTTGGGAGTGACACTATTAGGAGGTGTGGCTTTGTTAGAGGAAGTGTGTCACTGTGGAGGTAGGCTTTGAGGTCTCATATATGCTCAAGCCTTGCCCAATGTCTCAGATCTTTGGGTCTGAGATGTTGCCTTCGGGTCAAGATGCAAGAATGATTAGCATCTTCTCCAGCACCACGCCTGCCTGCATGCTGCCTTGCTTCCCACCATAATGATAATGGACTAAACCTCTGAACTATAAGGACTATAAGGCACCCAATTAAATGTTTTCCTTTATAAGAGTTGCTGTGGTCATGGTGTCTCTTCACAGAAATAGAAACCCTAACTAAGACAGGGAGAATCTTACTTAGACAAGTAGGTCAGAGGGGTCCTGACAGCCATCTTCCAGACAGGAAGGTGGGGAAGATTCTATGATCTGCTTTGGGGGAGAGAAATGCTGTTTCCTATGGCCTGCCTTTAGGAGTGAGTTATGAGCCTGGAACTGCAGAGGAAAACCAGAATATCTGGATTAAAAACAAACATACTATGCAAAGCTGTGAGCAGGCTGGCCTCCTAATCTCCTCCCTCCTGGTAGCTCTGCCAACATTAACTGGGCTTTTGCTTCCTAACTATACAAGATGGTACCCAGAGCATGCCCTGCCCTGTAGTGATATATTGTGTATCCTAATAAAATTTGCCTGAAGACACTAGATTAAACATAGATACCAGGCAGTGGTGGCACACACCTTTAATCCCAGTACTGGGAAGCACACACACCTTTAATCCCAGGAAGTGATGGCTGGGTAGAGAAAGGTATATGAGGCATGAGGAGACAGGAACTAAAGGCTTTTCAGCAGAAGTATCCCTTTTAGCTAGAGGCTTTTTCATCTGAGGAAGCTTATTTGGCTAGAGGCCTTTCGGGTAGAAGCTTTTCAGGCTGAGGAGTCCTAGAGGTAAGAGGTGGCAGTGGCTTGTTCCTGTGTCTCTGATCTTTCAGCATTTCCCCCAATATCTGGTACGAGGGTTTTTTGTTTTTGTTTTTGTTTTTTTAATTATTAAGACCTTTTAGCATTCTTGCTATACTACCCTCTGAAGAGTAAAGGTCATTTGCCTCCCCTAGAATTTATCGATCTTTTCCTAGGGCCTGGATGCAAAGGGAAGGTTTCTGTCTCCTTTCCAGAGAGTCCCAGCAAGGAAGTGCTCCATCTTCTGCTTTGCCCCATGTATTAGCTAAAGCAAGAAATCCACGGAGTCTCTTTAAAGGGCAAAGAATTTATTAAGAGGAAAACTCACTATATAGAACAGAATTGACACAGGATCAGTCCCACATTCAATTCCCACGAGGAAGCTAAGAGAGAGAGAGAAAGACACCTACAGGTTTTAAGGGTCGCCAGAGGCCACGCCCCAGGGGCGTGTACTTCAAGGTCATAGGCTGGTGGAGCAGTTACCAGCTGCCTCTCTAGGGGTGGTGCTTCAAGGTCATAGACAGAACAGCTGTCCACTACAATTAGCTGTATTTTTCTGGTGCTGAGATAAAATACCATGACCAAAAGCAACTTAGAACAGCAAAGGATTGATTTTGGGCTTACACAATACTGTCTAGGTAGTCCAACAATGGCTCTTTCATAATGGAGAGGTCCAGTATCTGGTAGTAGCTTAGCCTACCAGGCTGGGTGGCTCATCAGACCCCAGACATTGGAGGCCTAGAGGGTTCCTGGAGAGCTGCTGTTTCAGTCTGTGTTGGAAATCCAAAAACATCAGTGAATGAATGTAAAAGTAGCAGGCAAGGTGAGGTCACGAGTGTGAAGAAACAGGTAGGAAAACAGTTTCTTCCATGTGTTTTTATGTGGGCTGTCAACAGATAATATCATTCACATTCAGGATGGGCCTTCTCACTTTGAATGATTTGATAAAGAAAGTCCTTTACAGCAGTGTCCAGTGGTTTACATTTTAGTTGATTCCAGATCCAATCAAGTTAACAACCAAAACAAACCATCACACCTTGATATGTATTAAAGCCATTCATGAGAGGTCCAGAGGAAAGGACACTGGGCTGGTGAGAATTTTCACTTCTTGAGTTCCCAGCCATGATGAATTGTCTTCTTTTCCCTTGCTCAGCCTCTGTTTGCACCTCACCTGCTTTCTTCTTGGCTGCTTTTTGAGAAGCCACCCTTGCTGTGCTGAAGATGAAACTGTTGTGCCCTGGGCGCGAGACCTCCAAAGAGATCACCAGAGACACGAACTCACCGAAATGCAAACGCAAGGTTTATTGAAGCAGTTCAAGCTGCGGCAGGGACCTCGGTCGAGCACCCAGACACAGCGGAGGCTGGAGGAGGTGCCCGCCCCTCTGCAAGCTCAGGTTTTAAAGGCAAAACCATAAGGTTACATCATTTAGGGGTGCGAGTATGGGTACAATTCTGATAGGCTCAAGTTTTAGGGGCTTTTCAGAATTTCTGTGTTATCTTACTTTGTAGTTTTAACCAGTTGTTTGTCAAACTTTATGGACTACCTCTGGCATTGGGGTATTCTGTGGTTAATCAATTGTTACCAGATAGTCCTTCAAACATCCTGACTTTGTACTTTGACCATCTCCAGCATTGGGGCATTCTATGGTTAATAAGTTGCTACCAGATGGCTCTTTAAATATTCTGACTTTTCCTGGGACCTATGTCAGCAGCTCTGAGAATCTTGAAACTCAGGCCTGTTTCAAACTAGGGTGAGGGGATTGCTTGAAATGGGGGTGCTTTGGTTCTTCAGAAAACCCCCAGAAAAGCTGCTTTCCTGGCGTCTTGGTAGCCTGGGCTCTGGGGAACTCATGAAAACAACTGTTTGCAGCTGGAGAGACAGCTCACTGCTTACAAGTGTCTATTGTTCTTCCAGAAGACCCTGGTCAGGTTGCCAGCACCCACACTGGACAGCTCACTGCTACCTGTAACTCCAGTGTCAGGGGATCCAGGGCCCTCTTCTGGTCTCCAAGATACACACCCAGACACAGACACATCCACAGAATGAAAAACAAAAGAAATCTTTTTCAAAAAGAGAATAATGATTTGGCTTTTGCTCATTAAGATGGGATCATCATTATCTTGGGGCTCTTTATCTCTTATGTGTAAGTAGAACTAAAATGTAATTTAAATTATAATTTCCAGGGTTATAGTCTACATCTCTTGGTTGTCTTTCTGTTCTTTAATTTATTTAATCATTAAATACCATTTCAGGGTAACCAGTGTAGGCCTACAGTAGATGACAGAGCCCACTTTGGGCAATCTAGGGAAACTCTAGGTCAGAAATAAGTTAAACTTTCACACACACACACACACACACACACACACACACACACACACACACACAAAACCAAGATGTTACGAAAAGAACTTTCTGTTCAAAGAGAAAAATATTCTCCTGCCATTGATAAAATTAGTCATTTTTATGAGACAATGGATAGTGATACAAAATTCTAAGAGGCAGAACATTCAACAAAGTCTCTCTGTGTTCCATTTGATATGCAACAGCAACAAGCTCACAGTGTCCACATTGTTCTGCATTCTGCCGTTGAGATATTTTTCCTTTAAAGGTCAGGGCAGAACTGGGAAGCAGCCTTTCCTGCTTTAGGCCAAAAGGAGGCCATGCAGGGTCAGGAGGCCAGGCAGGGTCAGGAGGCCATGCAGGGTCGAGCTCTGGACACATCCTGCTGTCTTTCTCCCCACTGGAGGAACCTGCCTCCTTCTATGCACTGTGATTGACAGGGATGATTGTGAGTGAACTGCTTTCTTTCTCAGTAGGGGACAGAAAGGCAGACTCCCTCTCTTCTGTAGAGGTAGGCAAGCTGCTGAAGTTGCCGTGACACTGAAGGGTGGAAAACGTGTAAAATTCCTTATTCTCTCATTTATTACCCTTCTTGTAGCTCATCTAAATCATTCTGTGGGACTGGAATGGACAGAGCAAGCCATTCCCTCCCATCAGCCCATGTGTCCCGAGGTGAAGGATGTGCATCAAAGAACAGCTGACCCTGGGCAGGGCTGTTTGAGTCCTACACAGTGCCACTCAGAGGACTTGGAGGGCAGTGTAACAGTGACCTGTCAAGCAAATGGAAGGACATTCAGAAGAACTAACCAGGAAAAGGAGATGCTCAAAAGTCCGGAATCCAAAGCCAAAAGAGGCAAGGAAAGAGAAGCGAAGCAAAAGGGTGGAAAGAAATGGATCGGAGGCTCCAACTGAGAACTTCAGTTTTGAGACAAATCCTTACCACAGGCAGAGCTGTCTTTCCTTCACAAAGTTCCATCACCCTAGAGGGCAATTCCAAGTGCCCACTAACCAGGAATGCACATAACTGTACATTACTGAAAGCATATGTCATCCATGGAGCACACAAGAGGCAGGGCTTCTTAAACATCTCCCATTCATGACCTGGTATCTTAGCCCAAGAATATCTTGCAAGACCTTTTGCAAATGAGTATATGAAGCAGTATACAAGTAAAAATATTTACTGATACTAAGTCAGAAAGAGGAGTATGGTGATATTTTATTTGTACTGAAATGTGATTTTAATTTTATGTTAATAAATAAAGTTGCCCTGGGGTCAGAGCTATTAGAGCCATAGCAAGAGCGTGATGGTTAGAAGAGCTAGGTAGATTTCTGTGTGTTCAGGGATACAGCCAGTATTGGAGACATACGCCTTTAAGACCTGGAGGGCGGTACTTACAGGCAGTGATGAGGCAGTCATGTGGTTGGGTTTACAACCAATGAGAAGGCAGAACAGAAAGACTATTTAAACACAGACAAACAGGAAGCAGCTCTCTCTTGGGGAAGTTAGGAGCACTGCAGGAGGTAAGATTTTATCTCTGAGCTCTGACCTCTCGGCTTTCTCTTTTACATTGGCTCTGTGTTTCTTATTTTAATAAGACGATTGGTTACATCTACAGAGGAGAGTGAGATGGCTCCGTAGGTTAAGGGCCTCGCTACATAAGCCTTGTGACCTGAGACTGAGTCCTAGAACCCAAGTAAAGGTGGAAAGAGAACCTGTTCCATCAATTGTCCTCTGTCTACCACATGCATATGGCAACACATGTACCCCCTCCACCAATAATAATCAATAACGGGCTGTTGAGATGCCTCAGAGGTTAAGAGCACTGGCTGTTCTTCCAGAGGTCCTGAGTTCAATTCCCAGCAACCACATGGTGGCTCACAACCATCTATAATAAAATCTGGTGCCCTCTTCTGGTGTGCAGGCAGAATACTGTATACATAATAAATAAATAAATAAATAAAAATTTAACAACAAAAAATAATAATCAATAAAAGTTTAAAAGGTTATGTTAGAAATTTATTATAAGGCATTTCTTTGGTAAACATAATTTTGCCATTTACATACTGAGATGGATGCTTTTGCTGATTATTACATACATAATTAAATACTGGTTGCTTAGTTAATACTCTAGGGCATCTCTGATGCTTTTCAGAGTTGTTTTGTTTTGGTTTTGCAGTGGTCCATGCTGAAAAGGCTGCTGTGTATAAATATATAGGACAAAAGAGCAGAAGTATATTATCGGTGGTCTAGTGGTTAGGATTCGGTGCTCTCACTGCCACGGTTTGTAAGCTAGAGTTTTCCTGCCTGGCCCACAGTCAGGACAAATCTTTGTCACCTGCCAGTCCCACAGCTGCTCAGACCCAACCAAATAAACACAGAGACTTATATTGCTTACAAACTGTATGGCTGTGGCAGGCTTCTTGCTAACTGTTCTTATAGCTTAAATTAATCCATTTCTATAAATCTATACCTTGCCACGTGGCTTGTGGCTTACCAGCATCTTCACATGTTGCTTGACCTAGTGGGTGGCTGGCAGTGACTCCTGCCTTCCTGTTCTTTTATTTCTCCTCTCTGTTAGTCCCGCCTATACTTCCTGCCTAGCCATGGCCAATCAGGCTTTATTTATTGACCAATCAGAGCAACTTGACATACAGACCATTTCCCAGCACAGCCAAGTGCAGACCATCTCAGACACCTGCACTCAGGCTTGTGGTCCTAATCATCTTTTATGCGGACCCGCTGGGTAAAACCATGAGGAACCCAAGAACAGGCTCCCACAGGACATACAGAATATCCCACAGCAATGGTCTGGTTAGCTCAGTCGGTAGAGCATGAGACTCTTAATGTCAGGGTCGTGGGTTCATGCCCCACATTGGGCATCAGATAGCAGTGAAATTATTAAGGCCACTCCATGTAGTTAAAAGGGAGATTTATTTAGTGGCGTAACTTACAAATGAAGGGATAGGTAGGTTGTGGGTTCTATGAAAGACACAGCGCAGTCTGGCGGTGTTCTCTGGAGAATGCTCCTTGGTCTACCTCTAGGGTTCACAGTCCAAGAAGGAAGTGAGCGTGGGGCATCCCGATCTCCAGTCTTCAGGGCCCTCCCTTTGCCCCGCCTTGTAGTTACCGAAGCCTCAGTGGGGGTTGGAACTTCCAGACCAAAGCTGGAACGGCTGCCCACGACAGTATATTCAGGGCCATTTTAGAAGCCATGAGAGACAGTGCTGTACTCCCAAGCCAACACTCATTTAATGACCTTTAATCTGAGGAAAGCAGCTCCAGCCACTGCTTACGATCAAACACTCCAACACAACCCAGTGCCAAGGTATACCAGCCTCACAGAGACTGGGGAGGAGCAACAGGAACATCCTGAAAGTCCGTGTTTTCTGTAAACCAAACCGTCATGTTTCTGTGAAAGAAGAATTTGCAGGTAGTGGTGAGAACACTGCATGGCACCTGAGCGTCAAATCTGAACCGACATGTTTCAGGCAGCCTTCCTCGACACTGGATCCCATGGTTGCATGTGCTGTGCAAAGTGTGCATGCTGTATCTGTATGTTCAGAACCCAGGCCCCAGTGAAGTCACACAGAGCAACACAGGAGAGCACTGTCACACACACACACACACACACACACACACACACACACACACACACACCAACTTGTTAGGCATTTGATTTTTGAATAGAATTTTGATCACTACACATCCAGAAACCTTTTAATGCTGCCAGAGTTTTCATGACCTCCACCTTCAACTACACAACCCCATATAGGATCATGACCCTCGGCTTCAGAAGCCAAGCCCAGAGGCTCAAAGGTAGGAAAGGGCATTCTGCCCAGGGAAACAGAGGGGCATTCTGCCCAAGGAGTTCACACTTTGCTAGTGTTCAAATTGATACTGTTACATAAGGTGAATTAGGATGGACAGAATCTCATGGAAATATAGAAGACCCTGCAGTGTTATCTGGGGAATTCAAAGTGGATATTCAAACTTCTTTTTATGGATGAATAAGGAGGATTTGTTTACCAAAGAAGCTGCTCAGGGCATAGAATCATGCCTGAGAGAGGCCATTGTATGGCTGGGGAACTGAGAAGGAAGGATGATTGACATTATTGCCAGGGGCAACGCTGGCAGAGGGAGCTCATCAGGATGGGAGAGCAGAAAGAAACAGAAAGAGGGAGGAGGCACAATGCATAGGACCTTATCTGCCAAACTGACACTTTGATTTAATACTATGGATGCCGGTAATTATCAATGTCTCTTTAATCGTACGGATGGCAAGACTGATATTCATATGGTGGGAAACTTGGGATTTTGAATAGGCTGGTAAGGGAAGAAGGGGGGAGGGAGGCTCTTGCTAGGTGGCTGTTACATGAGGTAAAAAATGATGAAGATAAGGCCTAAGGGAATCAACTATAAAGAAATACGTTATCATTACCATAACTCTGCTCTTCCTGTGGACTTCAGATACTGCCGCTGTGTGTGTGTGTGTGTGTGTGTGTGTGTGTGTGTGTGTGTGTGTGTTCAGATGCACACAATTGGTAGACAAACTTTATTCTGGAGTAGTTTGTTTACCAACACCATCTCTTTCATCTCTCCCAAGAACCCCCCAGTGAATGTACACTCATGTGCTAGAATTTTATAGATGTGAGTTTGGGGGAGGTGACTTCAACAGTAGTTGGGAACTATCCTGAAGCTTGGGTTATATATTAAAGGGGCAGTTGTGGGGATCTCTGCAAACTCCACAGCCAGCAGTGTGTCATTCTGCAACAGTTGAAAAGGAAATTCAGCTCAACCTGATTCAGTTGCCGGTGCTGGTTCAAATTCCAAGAGTCTGAGGCCAAGTAGTTTATTTTAGGAATATTTAAGTTTAGCACAATTTGGTGAAAAATTTTCCTGGTGATAATTAACCCAACAATAAAGCTTAAGGCAGGACTACATAGAAATTCTTTGTAAATTACATATGATATCTTCCATAAAGATAGGTTGTATAGATTGAGAAAAACAAGCTCATGGTAAGGGCCTGTGGAAAGATCTGATGTGGTCTCAGACACACAGATAGGGCAAAGGTCACCAGGCTATTAACCACATCTAACCAGCCTTCTGGGTGGAAAACAGGTTATCCATCTCTCTCTTTGAAGAGACAGCCCTGTGTGTTTAACTTCCCTAGTTCTCCTGGCACTGATCTGTGAGCACAAGGACCTCCACGCCTCCTAAAGGCAGTTCTCTCAATGTGAGAGTCAGTCACTGCTCTCTAGAAGACACGTGACTTGAACCACATAAGGGAAGAAAAGGACTCAGACAAAAGAGAGTGGACAGGATGCAGTGTGGGCTGGGCAGACAGGGGAACAGACAGATGAGAAGCAGTCGGGAACACAGTGTGTCTGAGGACCTGTTAGGTAACTTTGGCAGTGTGGAGGGAGGTGATAAAGTCTGTTGCTGTGGAATAATCCTTCTGTGCACTGTGTGAATATGTGTCGCCACGACTGGTTTAATAAACAAGCTGACTGGCCAATAGCTGAGCAGGATAAGGTAGGCAGGAAAGCCAAACTGGGAATGATGGGACGAGGAAGGGCGGAGTCAGAGGAGTTGCCAGCTGCCGAGGAAGCAGGATGTGTATAAAACGAGGTAACAGGTCACGAGCCACGTGGCAGCAGGTGGGTTAGTAGGAATGGGTTAATTTAATTAAGTTTTCAGAGCTAGCTAAAGCCCAGCCTGAGCTATCAACTGAGCATTTATATTTTATTTTAAGTCTCCAAGTCAATTATTTGAGAGTGGTTGTGGAACAGGAAAATTCTGCTACCGTCTATTGAGAGGGCTTTGCTTTAGCTCCTTCGTTCTTACTTGTCTATATTAAATCATCTATTAACCATGGTTGCTCTACCCGATCACTACTCCAAAAATGCTTAGGAGACTTGGAATAGTTTGAGTGAGGCAGGAGAGTCAAGCACTGTTGCCTGTTTTATATTTTTGGTTGTGAGCCTAGCCTTTAACGGCTGAGCCATCTCTCCAGCCCCTGTTGCCTGTTTTAAAACACAAAAAAAGGAATCCACGTTGGTGTATTTTATATTATTTGTTCCTGTATTACAAAGCACATATTTCTGTTGTCTCCTTTTATTTACCTATTGCCGCTCTAGGTCAGGATACCTTTGTGATCTATAGGTCCATTTAGCAGTATTGGCTCCTCCCCTAGGGCTTATGACAAATGTAGCTACAGGTTATTGGTCCCTTTCTCAGTGCCTGGTATGGGTTCAGTCACAGGGAACAGGCTTTAGATCCAATCATGAAGTGGTTGGTTATTCCCAAAGCATTTATGCCACCACTGGATCAGTGGATGTGTCTTGTTGAAAACGACTCCTCAAGACTTACCGCAGTACCCATAGACCAGAGCATCCCTCATCCCTCATCAGAGAAGCTGCTCCCACTAGATGGCAATTAATACAAAGAGTCCCCACTGGTCACTGTGCAGAGAATAAAAGACTGTGGGGTCCTTAGTCCCAAGTGGGACATGTTTATCACATCCCTTCCATCAAAGCTCAGGGATCTTTGGATTGTAATCCAGGATTACAAACAGAAATATTGTAAGACCTAGGTGGTGAACATCAAAGAAGCAGTGTTTTCCGAATACAACAGGACGGCTGAACATACAAACTCACAGCAACTGTGACTGTTGCTACATGACCACACATGCGCTGTCCAGTAGTCAAGCAAAAGGCTTAGTCATCCCTTATGTCCTATGTAATCTGTGCACTGTGTAATTACGTAATTTGCATGCAGCATGAGCATGTAATCTGTGCGCATGCGTGGTGTAGCTATGTAAGCCCATATGCACGTGTGCAGGGGAATCCATAAAAAGCGGCTCACAGACTCCTCCCCCTTCTTCTTCTTTCTCCTCTTGCTCCCTGAATAATCTCCGTAGGCCTAAGCACATCTTTCCTTAGTAAACTCTTATAGTGGGCTTTGTCGCGTTACCTAGTAGCTTTTCTCGAACAGTAAACAGCGCTGCTTAATGAATAGCACAGCTGGCGCATAAAACTAACAGTGACAACCTGCACAAGACCCGTGCAAGCCCCAGTCAGAAAAAAATCTCAGTGCAGAGGTGGGGAGATAGGCAACAGTGCTATGATTAGCTGAGGCGATATGAGATAAGATGTTCTTAGTGTCAGGAGAGTCAGTTTTCTTTAATGGTGTGAGTTCTAGTGGGTAACCACACAGCAGGGCTTGTCTGAGATTAGCTGGGCAACACAAACTGGCCTTGATGGGAGTTGGGGGAAGAAGAAATACAGATCCTGCATGCTGTGATCCCTGTTATAATCTGGTATTACTCAGCTCTAAGCACCTTCCTAGAGGCTTGTTTCTGATGTTCCCTGAGGCCTGGCCTTCCTTTAAGACACCCCCTCATCTTCAATTTCTATCTAATTCTTTTTTAAAACTACCGGTGTTCGCCCTTCCTGTTTTTCTGGTCCTCATACCTTTCTGTATCTATTGACCTACTCTGATCTTCCTCTGAACTCCACATTTTCACAGAGACTTTCCTATCTTCCCATTCAGCAACCCTCTGACAGAGTGGATGGAATCGCAACTGAATCCCACCACATTTTGTTTTTCATATGGGTCCTCCTTACTGTGACATTGCCACACCCACTGTCTATGTCTGTAAAGTGCTTGAGAAGTAACACCTCTGTTGTAAAAATTCTGCATTCCTGTGTGTAGTGGAATTTGCTCCGTCCATGACCTTGAGCTATACAACCCAAAGGAGGCAGTGCTTCTTGCTGTTGTCCCTGATCTTTTAAGAGGAGAGAGATGGCTCAGTGGTTAAGAGCACTGACTGATATTCAATTCCCAGGCTGTCTGGTGTCCATCACATCAGGATAAAATAAGTAAATAAATAAAGGAAACACATGACCCTTCTCTCTACAATGGCAAGAAGCACCTCCTCCTTCGGACCTTAGAGCCCAATGTCATGGGTGGAGCAAATACCACTACACCTGTGATCCTCAATCTTCTGGGAAACACAAGCTTCCCTTAGCATCTATCTCCTTGTGTTTTTGTTTTTACTATTTTTCATGCACATATGTTTATGCATATACTAGGTGTTATGTTGGACAAACTCATGATAAAGAGAAAATCTTTAGCCTGTGAATTTACAACTTTGTGATGAGGGCAGATAGAAGAGCTAACTATAAGCAAATTACAGAAAAATATATTTCAATTGTATAATGTAATTTTAAAAACTGTAGGGAGTGAGTGAAACCCTTAGTCAATGTGCATCATTGACATGAGTGTAGCCATGTCAAGGACCAGTGCCTCAGATACATGGGGCGGCAAAGCCTTCCCCAGGTCTAAATATGAGTGTCAACAGAGTGTACAGAAAATCTCCACCATAGCTTTCTCACCCCAGATGTTACAGCCTGAAGACTGCTCCTCTACAGAGACTGTTCCTCTACAGATACCGCTCCTGCTCAGGTTAGCTAAACCTGCTTCCTTATTCACCTGTGTATAATCACCCTGCCTCCTTCTTCAGGTATATATATATATTATCATTGCCTCCATGTTCAGCTGTATTCAATAACCCCACTTCCCATTCCATTGTATATAATTAAATGGATGATGCAACTTGTCCATCCCAGAGTCCAGACCACTTGGTCCCAACTTCTCTGTGTTTGTATTTTACTATAAGGAGCTCTCAGCAGGGCTGTATCTTTTTCACACAATTGTCCAGTCACACAAGTTCCTCCATGCATCCATCCCAGCTTCATGCAGTCTCAAGAGTATGGAGGAGTGTAGGTTGACAGGATGCAGGATCTGTGTATGCAGCTTCGGTAAGGTTGTGCTTGCGGGGGTGGGGGGTGGGGGGTTGGGGGGTTGGGGGGTTGGGGGGTGGGGGTGGACGGGACTTTTTAGTGACACATCTCATATCCATTTCAGAACTACTCAAGCTCCTGTAAGCAACCTCTCATTCATGCTCCTGTATGTAAGAAAAAAAGATCACTCCAAATAACAACAACAACAAAATGTCACTAGTTCACCAAGGTGGACGTGGGTAAAGCTGGACTTGGATAAATCTCTTCCTTGGTCTCTCATGGTTCCCTGCTTTGGGTGAATAGAAGGAGGTCCTGACAAGGAATAGGATGACCAAGGGTCAGGGAATGGGATGGCATTTTAAGAGACCAGCAAGTTGCATGCATGGCCAGCAAGAAAGCATTATTGGGAGATGATCCATGGAACTTGCCCAGTATTTGGGTATAAGAGCAAAATTAATGGGGGGGGGCAAATACCATCGCCAAGGAGATTAGAGGAGTGAAACATGAGTCAACAGAGGAAGAAGGAGGGCATGGCCCTGGAGGAGTGGGCTACGGAGAAGGAGTGAGCCATGGAGAAGGAGTGAGCCATAGAGAAGGAGTGAACCATGAAGAAGGAGTGAGCCACGGAGAAGGAGTGAACCATGGAGAAGGAGTGAGCCACGGAGAAGGAGTGAGCCACGGAGAAGGAGTGAACCATGGAGAAGGAGTGAACCACAGAGAAGGAGTGAACCACGGAGAAGGGGTAAGCCATGGAGGAGTGAGCCACGGAGAAGGAGTGGGCCATAGAGAAGGAGTGAACCATGGAGAAGGAGTGAACCATGGTGAAGGAGTGAGCCACAGAGAAGGAATGAGCTATGGAGAAGGAATGAGCCACTGAGAAGGAGTGAGCCACAGGGAAGGAGTGAGCCACGGAGAAGGGGTGAACCACAGAGAAGGGGTGAGCCACGGAGGAGTGAGCTATGGAGAGGACGTGAGTCATGGAGAAGGAGTGAGCCACGAGGACATGCAGCTCCATGAGCTCTCCGGATATAACATTAAGGTAAACAGCTGAAACATAAATGATTCCCTATGAGAAAAATCAGACAAAGCCCCTGGAAGGGAGAGTGAGGTGTGCTGATATATCATGCCCTCAAAATATTGTGCACCCTTATAAAGCTTATCTGAGGATCAGAGGAAAAAGCCAGCCACTATATTAAACAAAGAAGTCAGGCAATGGTAGCACATGCCTTTAATCCTATCACTCAGGAGGTAGAGATCCATCTGGATCTCTGTGAGTTCAAGGCCACATTGGGAACAGGGCCAGGCAGAGTGGCACATGCCTTTAATCCCAGCACTAACCATAAAGGTCTAGAGGTCTGTACAGATAGACAGGAAGTGATGTAGCTGGGCAGAGAGAGGAAGTGAGATTGCAGAACAGAAAGGCATATAGGCATGGGTATACATGCCTAGGTCTCTTTGGAGACTAAGGCGTCTGTAAGGTGAGGTTGGCTGTAGCTTTTACTATTCCTCTGATCTCTCAGGTTTTTACTCCAATATCTGGCTCTTTTTTTATTTTTTATTTTATTTATTTATTTTTTATTAATAAGACGGTTTAGCTGTTCGTGTTACAGTGAGGGAAGCATATAGTATAGAACCTGGGCAGCAAGCAGATGGAGCTGTAAGACACTGTCAGAGTTTGACTATTTGTGCTGGTTGCTCAGTCTTCAAGGGTCTATAACATTATTAAATTATCCAGGTGCAGACAGGTGCATGTGCAAGGAAGAGGGCCATGCCCAGAGTTTTGGTGTCAACTGAGAGAAGGTTTACCAACTGTTTGACAAATGCACCGCTCGCTTTTCCCTGGAGAAATTGGTTCTTTGGAAATCTGGCCAAATACAAGAATACATTTTTGGAAGCCTGATAACTGAGCACAAAAAGAAATTATAACTCTTACTGAATAGGAAACTATCTATAAAACATTTTTAGAAACCAGGATTGTGCCTAAGTGAAGTTCTCAACTTGACCACTAGATGGAAATGTTCGTCCAAAAATTGTTTTATAACCGCCTTTAAATTTTTAAGTTTGATTTTTAATTTCCACAGAGTGGCAGGTTTTTATGGCATTCTCTTACATATCTAATTCTGACTGATCTTTCCACAGAGCCTGAGTTACCTCATGAATATGCTTTCAAACCACAGTGGAATAAACCTGGCAAGGATACCCTCTTCCCCCATACACACAAATACTTGGAGATTGAACAATGTACTTTTGAATGAACAGTGAGTGAGTCATTGGAGAAACTATGGAGGCTTTTGTACATTTCTAGAATCAGGTGAGAATGAGGACACTGTCTACCAGAACCTCTGGGACACAGCTGAGGCAATCTAAGAGGAAAGTTTATATCTGTAACTACTTACTCTAAAATATTCGAGAGATCTCAGATGAGTGAAGAAAGCAATGATCTCAAATAATTAACCTCAAAGCGCCAGAAAAACAAGAAGCCAAATCCAAACCCAGTAGACTGCAAGAAGTGATAAAGACCAAGGCAGAAATAAATGAAATAAACAAAAATTAGATCTCGTAGAACTAACCAAACAAAAAGTTGGATTTTTGAAAAGATTAAAAAAAAATCCCTTAGCAGAGAGAGAGGGGATAAATATATATTTTAAAATTCTATATCTCTATAATCGATAGGCAGACAGATGATAGATAGATAGATAGATAGATAGATAGATAGATAGATGATAGATAAATAGATAGACATACAGATAGATAGATAGTCTGGATGGTTTGAATAAGAATGGCCTCCAATAGACTCATAGATTTGGATGATTGGTCACCAGGGAGAGGACTATCTGAAAGGATTAGGAGGTGTGGCCTCGTTGGAGGAAGTGTGTCACTAGGGGTGGGCTTTGAGGTTTCAAAAAGCTCATTCCAAGCCCAGTGACTCTCACTCTTCCTGCTGCCTGAGGACCCAGAGGCAGAACTCTCAACTGCTTCTCTAGTGCTCTGCTGCATGCTGACACGCTCCCCAGTGTGGTGACAGTGGACTGAACCTCTGAACTGTAAGCCAGCCCCAGCTAAATGGCTTCTTTTATAAGAGTTGCCGTCGTCATGGTGTCTCTTCACAGCAATGGAAATCAACTAAGACAGACAGAGAGAGGAGAGAACCCAAATTAATAAAATGAGAGATGAAGGAGAGTTGTTCAGTAGACTCTAGCGAAAGCCACAATATCACTCAGTAATACTTTGAAAACATAACCTACATGCTGGAAAGAAAATCTAGGAGAAATTAATTTTTAAATGCACATGACTACCAAATTTAAAGCTATAAGACATGAACAATTAAAAAAGACCCAAAACAAACCACAGACCTGATCAGTAGTTAAAATGTTCTCAACAAAAAAGGCCAGATCATGACTAGGTTCATTGCTGAGTTCTACCATACGTAAAGGAAGATCTAATACTAACATTTTGTAAACTGTTCCCCAAAAGAGAAAGACACACACACACACACACACACACACACACACACACACACACACACACACACACAAGAAAAACAATAAAACCCCTACAGACCAATTTCCCTAACGAATATAGAAAATCCTCAAATAAACAACAATTCTCAACAATACTTGCAAAACAAATTCAAGGTCACATGAGGGTCACATGCTTGATCAAATTAGTTTCCTCACAGGGAAGCAAAGTTTGTTCAATACACATAAATCGATAAATATACCTCATTAATAGACTTAAAGACGGAAGTCATATGATCATCTCCATAGTTGCAGAAAAAGCATTTGAGAAAGTTCAACATACCTTAATGATCAAAGACCTGAAGAAACCAGGATTAGACGGAACCAACCTCAATTTAATAAAGGCTAAATATGACGAAAATGCAGCCAGCATTATAGCAAAGGGGGAAATGGAGAGCGTTTCCCATAACAGCTGGAATGAGATAAAACCTTACTCCCCTCACCCTTATTCTACTTAACACCCAAAGTCTTAGAGCAATAAGGCAAGAAAAATATAAAATCAGAAAGGAAGAAGTAAGCCACCCCTATTTGCTGATGTTGTCTTTATTTAAAGACCCCACAGCTGTCACCCGAAAATTTTAGATCGATAGACACTGTCAGTGAAGCGGCAGGACACCAAACCCACAGACAAAATCAGAGGCTTTCCTCTGCACCAATGCCTCCTTCGTGAGTGTGTCTCTTAGTGCAACTGCATTTCTCCAAGGGGATACAATTCAGACTCTATCATGCACTGGAGAATAAGCATATAACATTATGTGATCGCACTACGATAATATGAGGCATGCTTTTGAAAATCAGATTGCTGTTGTCTGATGAGAACATGACATGATTGAAGAGAGCTAATTTGTTTCCCAATGACACTGAAGATACATAGGAAGAGAATGGAACACTAAGACCTGAAAGTGAGTGGCCTGCCCAACACGTCACACAGAATCACTTCCCAATTTCTAAAACTTTCTCAATCTGGACTTTGAATTTTGTCTAGATCCTTCTTTCTGAGTGGTGCCCTGCACCTTCAGAACAAAACCGGCTGCCTCTGAGTATCTCTGCACTTCCTGCTTGAACATCTCTACACTTCCTGAGAGTGCTATCTGCCTCCCAAGTGTGCTATAAACAGCATGGAGCACAGGAAATAGTACCTGCTACAGTGAAGCAGAGATTAAGCTTGCCCAAATACATGAAAATACTGCTACCTAACAGACCAGGACACAGTTTGACCCAAAATTCATCAAAAATAAATTGTTGTCTGTATTCTCTCCACTGCTCTCTGGTGTCATCCACACTGGTACAGATGTGGGGCCTGATGGTGTGTTTCAATGGTAGAGCATTTATCTAGCCTGTGTGAGGTCCTGGGTTCATCATGGAAAAGAAGTTGGAAGGACTATAAGAACCAGAGGACATAGACCTTTACTGGAGAGTGTCTTTTATATGTGATATTGAACATTTATGTGCTCTTACTTACTAGAACCACACTGTGGTGCTCTTTACTCACTTAAGAATTTCCATTTCACATTTTCTCAGTGAATTGTGATTTGTTAAGGGCAGGGCCATATTATGCTAGAGGAGTTTACCGTGTTTTCTTATACACGGCATCTCAATCATTTACAGTTGTAGAAACATGAATATAACAGTACTCAATGGCCTCAGAGAGAAGTATTCCCTTGGCAATGTTAACACCAGATTCAGAAAACTCTGCAGCCCTTGACTTTGCTCCTGGAAGAATGTGAGAATGCATGTTTGAGCAAAGAGACTTGGGAACAAAAGCATCAACTCAGGAAACTTCTAAAAAGATAACATTAAACAACATTGTCCATCATACAGATATGCCAAACAGCTGATTTGGTTTCCCAACATTATACTGTCCTATTCCAGATTTCAAAGGAAACAAGAGTCAGGAATGGAACTACAGTGTGACAAGGTGGACTCCACATCTAATATTTACCAAGGACTTAAATGCTAATGGTTGGAATCTGTTAAATTCAAATGTACTTGCAAGTCTCTACTAGTGAGATGTTCACAGCTGTTCAATTCCATCACACTCCCTCCAGTCATGAGTTCCATGTAAGATGAACAGTCTATGGGACTGGAGAGATGGCTCAGTAGTTAAGAGTGCTTGCTGTTCTTTTGACTAGATTTTGGTTCCCAGCATCTGTTTTGGGTGGCTCACAACTCTAGTTCTAGGGTGTCCCATGCCTTCTTCTGGTCTCCACAGTCACCTTCATTCATGTGCACAGAAACACACACACACACACACACACACACACACACACACACACACATCCATGTTATCAAAAATAAAACAAATCAAAAGAAAAGTAGGCAAGGTCACTGTGAATGTCTGAGCCATACCATAAGACAGCTGGACTTGTTAGAAGATGAATTGTCTCAAAGGCAGACTTCCCGGGAAATCTAACTGGAGATATGTAGGTGGGGTAGAGGACATGGAGCCATCTGTCATGTACCATCTTGTTTTGTCGATGCTGTGAAAGGCTGGTGGAGGACTACCCGAGCCAACTGAAGAAACCTGGGAGGCTCAGTTGCTCACACTCCCAGCAAGTACTGAGCACCTTCCTCCCCCTTCAGACAGGTTGTGAAGTGTTGGGAATAAACCACATGTTTGCAACGACTCTCAAGAAACACACACTGTGCGAGCATGGGCACAGGAGCAAGTGACCATAATGCAAACCAACTTAGAAGAGTTTCCATAGCAAGGAGGGCAAACAGATCTGTTGATTGTGTGGGCGTTTCATCCAGTGGTCAAGCATCTAGACACACATTTAAAGTACTAAAACTGTTTATTTGGCATTTGCTATGCACTAGGTATCATTTTAATTGTTTTTTGAAATAATCCCATTTCTTACAAAACTCTTAAAGAGTGGATAATGTTGTCCCCATTCACGAATTAGAAAAGTAGAACTATCTGACCTGTCACAAATTGGAAGAATAATCTAAAGATTCATGGTTTGGAAACTATAGTCCCAGGCTCTCTGATTCCAACTCCAGAGTTCCTTTAAGTAAAGAAGAGGAGAACTGCTGAACAAAAGTGATTGCTCCTGAATCCTGTCTGTGGAGGGGAGAGGGACACAGGTGTGGAACGCTCACTTGGATAGAAGGAATGATGTGAGTCACCTCACAGCAAGCAGTCATCAGACTTTCCTCTGATTGCAATGTGGCAATCATAACAGACTCCGCAGCACCCAGCAATGGAAGTCGTTTTGTTAAGGCAAGAAGTCAATACTGAGTGGTGAGACACATCACAGGAATGATTCATTCAAAGATGTTACTCACTGGTGCTCATTGCACCCAGCTGCTTCTCCTGGGGGAATGGATCCCAGGACTTTGTGCATGTTAGGCAAACAGTCCACCACAGAGCTATGGGCTGAACTCTGAGCTACATCTTTAATTCACTTGTAAGTGCTGCACCATCCACACAATCCCCAAACCAGCAAGTCCTTTCTGACATCAGAATCTGTGAGCCTTCCTCTCTGCCTAGAATGTTCCCCCTCCTGATGCCTGTGTGGCTAGTCTATCCTCTCTGAGGTCTACTGCTGTATGAATGTCTTCCCTGTTGCAAAGATAAAACACACGATCAACACAGCTTACAGAAGAGCTTATTTTGGCTCTTGGTTCCCGAAGGTTAGAGTCTCTGATAGCAGGAACAGCATGGCAGCCAGTGCAGGAGAGCTCACATAGTCAACTGAAAGCACGAAACAGAAAGAACATGAATTGCTAGTGGATGAGGCTCAAGCTCTCAAAGCCCGCCTCCAGTGCCACACTTCCTCCAGCAAGGCCACACCTCCTAGACCTCCAAAAACAGCACCACCGACTGGGGACAAAGTGTTCAAATGTCTGAGCCTTTGGGGGACATTTATCATTCAAAGCACCACAACTGCATTGTCCATTTTTCTAACTTCAGTGCCCTCAATATTTGTTGACTGAATGAATGCTGGCTGACCAGATGCTAATACTGTGAAATGTATCTTCTTCCAAGTTTCCAATGAAGACCATGGGTTATTCAGTGAACAAATGTTGACCCCTTAGTGCATGTGATAGATACAGTCGTAGGTGCTGGCACAGCACTGATGATGAAAACCATGTCCTTTCAAGGGAAGTAAATGGGTTACCTCAGTGCAGAGTGACATGAGGATTCAACCCTCGGGTGCATAGTGGAATACAAGATGAGCACTTACTTGGTCTCCATCCAGGGCATTAAAATAAACATCAGCAGGAGATGGGATAGAAAGTGAGGTGTGACAGACAACTGCGAGCTAACCATGTGAAGCAAAGAGAGAAGGGCACTGCAAACACGTATGACCAAAATGCCATGAAAAATACATTATTAATGAAAGCATCACTTTCTGTGCAACACAGTCATTAAGATTTTCAGTAACTTCTCATGGATGAGCATTAGGAACAGATTTGCTGTGTATCTGGCATTGACCATCAGATTTGCTAAAACTATTAATTCTGGTTATTGAGGATGACTGTGACCAGAATTTCTGATCTCATCAGTGTGCCATTATCGGAGAGATGTACCCATGCTTTATGATGCACAAACAGAGAAGACTATTTGTAAATGGATGCTTTACAAATTGAATTTCTATTTTAAATGTATGAAGGAGCTCTAGTTAGTTTATTTAAGCTTACTTTTATTGCGTATCAATCAAGGTTATACGGAAAGTGAATAATGAGACCTAACTGCATAAGGTCAATTTTTAGCTTTAATTAATTAATGTATTTATATATTTCTTTACCTGTGTGCTTCCAATCATGGAGATTATGCAGTTTTCACTTCTGTTTCATCAAGACTTGGAATGGTTAGCACATTTATTTGCAGAATGGTTATTTTAGGGCAGGGAAACTCTTCTGGTCTCTTTAGGAAACACCAACAGGAAGTTCTTGATGCCAATTAGAACTTAAAGTCCTTCCTCAAACGGCCTTAAGTGGTTTATTGATGGACAGATCCAGGTTCTTCCTGTCCAGTATCAGGAATAAGAGCTACTACCCTCGCGGCACAGAGCGTGGAGCTAACTCACAGCCGTAGCTGGCTTACAGTGGTTTGTGATGTAATTCTAATTTTAACTTTAAGGATGCTCAAATTTTAAAGAGCACCTTACAATGATAGCATAAGGAAAGTGGGAGAGTGGTTTTCAAGGTGTTCCAGGCTGGACATTTCTTGTATCTAATTCATTTCACGTATCAAACACTCTCTTTTCTTTCTTACAAGTTTTGATGCTAGGTGTGGTGGCTTGAATATGAATGGACTCCATAGGCTCATGTAGTTGAATGAAATGCTTAGTTACCAGGCAGTGGAACTCTGATAGAATTAGGAGGACTAGGAGGTGTGGCCTTGTTGGAGGAAGTGTGTCACTGGGGGCGGACTTTGAGGTTTCAGAAGCTCCTGCCAGGCCCAGTCTCTCTTCCTCTGCCTGTGGACCAGGAGGTAGAACTCCCAGCTACTCCTCTAGCACCATGCCACTTTCATGTGACCATTTTCCCCACCATGTGATAAGAGACGGACCTCTGAAACTGTACCAACGCCCCTAATTAAATGCTTCCTTGTATAAGAGTTGCCTTGGTTGTGGTGTCTCTTCACAGCATCAGAACAGTGACTAAGACACTAGGGAACTGGTCCTGCTTGGTAGAATTTTATTTTAGTGATTAGAATGAAGCAGGATAGACATGTGGTTAGCTAACAGAGTGGTTAGTCCACGGTTGGTACTGTTTTAAGTGCTCTGCGAGTATTCACTGACACAGTCCTCACAGCGCCACCTGGCGATGGGTATGTACTGTTATTCTCACTTGAAAAATGAGGGAATCTGCACATTGAAAAATAACATCTTCAATATTGCTAAGACTCTGACTTGAACCAAGGAGCACAGCTTCTGGCCCTTTATTCCTTCTTGAATATGTCATAAATGCAAAAACAAAAACAAACTACACCCACGAGTTTATAAAAAGCAGCATTTACTTATTCCACAATGTCTGACCTAGGTACAGGCTCAGGTACAGCTTTCAGAGTCTCACATTTGCATGTGAGTTAAACTCTACCCCTAGACTAGTGTTTAATTCCATACTTAGACAACAACTTTCTGCACTATTGATGTCCAAATAACTTTTGGGAGGACTGTCCTCAGAACTCTAGAACCACTCCCACCCCATCCTGTTTTGGCACCCTTAGCCTCCAGCCAGTAGGTGGCAGCACCGTTCCATAGACTGTGGCATTAGACTGTCTTTGGGCCCCCTTAGCAGGTAGAATTGCCGTTAGGACCCCTGGGTTAGAAGTCTATGGGTACTGAGGAATTTTCATTGGCTGCTTACTTGATGGAGGGTTTCTTACACATAGTGTCTATGGTTCTAACTTTGAAATGACCAGGCAGAGAAGGGTTTATGTAATTGACACAAATGTATTTGGTATAGATTTCACCAGTGAAGAGGGACAGAGGGGAATTATGAATCATGCGGGCAGATGGGGGAATAAATAGAAAGTATTGCTAACACTTTCCTGCTGGACTTATGCAACATGTGAGTTCATGCATTTTTCATTAATATTGGAGTTCCAAAAAGGGTTTCACGAAACCTTGACTTCTAAGCAGGCTACTGTGACAAAAAAGAAACAAATATCAAAGGTCAACATTCTTGTCAGTGGGAAAAGTCAATGATTCATGCTCATTTAATTCTGTGTCCCTTCGAAGAACTCCAAATGCACCAGCAGGCAGCCTTCATAAAACACGGAGGGGCACAGACTCGTGGACAAGCGGAGGCTGGTGAACTTGCTGATGCAATACTGCTTGGGGAAGCAGTATATTCTAGAGCTCTCATGCTATTATTTTAGTTTCCAGCTTTTCTTTTTCAGACATTTGAAATAGCCTAAGGTGAGGGAAGAGAGTAAGACATAATTAGAGGAGATAACACTGTGGACTACCTGGTTGGGAAGCTATCCCCATGCTAGCAATTAAGAACCGGGTCTCTGGAGAGAAAAAGTCATCTGTCCTGAATATGTGCAATTATCTGTTGTGTTTTTTATTTATAGATATGCTCTTTCTTGGCATTTGCTTGGTTGGTTTTGATATTTTCTTATATACTTTCATCATACTTGAAATAGTTTTAAATTTAGAAACATTATGCTTACTTTATAGTCTGTCTCTGGTCAGTCTAGTAACTTGAGTTTTACAGTGTTTCTGTGATTTGAATTTCCACAGCCTCAAGCTCACAGTGATTGTAACTCGGGTTGTAGAGAATTTGTGAATGGCGGGTTGATACATGGGCACTTGTGAGATCTAAGCTAGCAGACATGACCAGACCGAATTCACTATAGACAACACTTTTGATTTGTAGGGCTTAAGGCTATATCCGTGATATCAGATCCCTGTGAGCATCAGCTATTGGTTCATGATCCCCACGGAGATTACTCGTTTCCTCTTTCCCTCTCAGCCCAACACCAGCAAATCACCTCCTGTCCCTGTGCATGGATGGGATGCTTTCTGAGCATGCCAGGTTCACACGGGAGTCTTACCTTAATTCCTGTCAGGCAGGCCCACCCGTGCGGACAGCTGTTCAGCTGCAGGCTCTCTGTCACACGGGGTCAGCACACTCTGGATAAAAAGAAGCATTCTTTTTGTCTCTGCAATAATTGTTTATTTTCTTTTCCACAGCCTCTCTCAAAACGTCCCCCCAAAGCTTGTCTCATAAATAACCAGGCACTCCCTGTACACTCCCATTATACTTTATAATTTATATTTATGTTTCCCTGTACTTTCCTAATTGATGATGAAGCACATACGAACAGTGCTCATTCTTGTATCTTCAACATTCACATAGCACCTGGCTCATCATTTCTTAGTGAAGAATACATTAATCAATGAATGAACTTTGTTGTACTGTTTCTGTGCCTCTGTTGTCTCCCTGTTTAAGAAGTTTACATCCTTAGTACATTTTCTTTGTTAATTACTTTCTTAAAAACTTGTTTTGTTTCTTTGAGACAGGATCTCATATAGGCTAGGCTGGTCTCAAACTCACTATGGAAAGGGTGGTCTTGAACTCCTGAATCTCCTGCATCTATTTCTCGGGGTCTGGAATTACTAAGAGTTGATGTCACTTTTCCCTAAGAGCATTATTTGGGAGCAATCTTTTCTTTATGGTTGTGGTAATAAATGATTCTAGATTCATATTATTCCTGCCCTTTATTTAGCATTCTACAGCAAGGATGTAATTTATCCTCCTCACAACACACACACACACACACACACACACACACACACACACACACACACACAGCCTCAGATATCTGTATAGAATGTAGATGCCCCATAAATGCTCTTTGGTTGGATAGAAATATAGAGTAATCTTCAGGACTCTTTTTATGGTCAAAGCCTAAACCTCAATACCTATTATGTTGGTTTCTGACCCAATTATCTTTTCTTCCATCTCTGTCTTAATTTTGTTAGGGGCTAACCGTGTAGTAACAAGAGTACACATTAACAATTACAGAGTACATACTGTTTTCCAGCATGGACAATAGTAGTCCATGTATTAGTATATTCCAGCTACCCGGTAAAGAGATATCATTAAGGAAAAGGAGGCCAGGTACACACAGATTTACACTGAGAGGGTAGAAAAAGATACTTAATGAAAATGTAATCCAAAAGAAAATAGGAATAGCTACCATACTTGTATTGGTGAAATAAAATAGATGTTACATTAAAAGTATAAAAAGACACAAAACATCATTATATGATGATTAAGGTTGCCTTCACTGGAGAGATATAATAATGTGACATTGTGACACTTACATTTCAAACCATGCTGATGGATCTGAACTACAGAGTCTAGTGTGCTACACTAGCAGGGAGCTTCAGTACCCTACCTTCAACAACAGGCACATCATCCAACAGAACGTCTGTAAGAAAACCTTAGTTACATTACACATCAAATAAAAATAATGTGAAGTGCATACACCAGGCACTGCCCACCATAGGGAAAATACATATTCCTCCCAAGTGTGTCTGGAAGGCTTTCAAGGATGCATCAATTATCAGATCACAGAGTCATTACAAATTTAACAAGACTGAATCCGTAGCCGGTGTTCCCCACCACAGTAGGGTGGAACTAGGACTCAGAATCATGGGAACATGCTTCCAAATAACCAACAGATCAAGAAGAACTTTAAAGGTAAACTACCAAGTGTGTCAAGAGACCCAACAATGGAGACTCAATGCACCAACACTCATGGGCTGCAGTAAAAATATTTCTAATAGAGACGTCAGTGAAAAAAAGAAGCAAAGAAAAATCTCAAGTGAATGGGCTACTAGCAAGGTGCTCAGATAGTCTGATTAAAAATAGGCAGATGCCAGAAGTAGATATATTTCATAAAAGAGCATATAAGATGCTAGCAAGCAGTTCAGGTGTAGTGTAGTGTAGTACAGTGACGTGACTAAGACAACCATAATGTACTGTGCAGCTGGAGGGGAAATCTGTGACAGATTCTGCTGTAACATGGCCAGTGTTTGAGGAGATAGTCATATTTAATCCAATTTAAATATCACATGACTTATATGAATATTGTAACATCACATGGCTCCTGATTAATATGTACAAATTTCATGTTTTTATGTAACAGTTAAAGCCAGCTACAAACAAAACAAATAATTGAGACAAAAAGTTTAAAAATGTTTAAATTACTAATTATTAAAGAGATCCAACTCAAAGCCACAGCGAGAACTTATCCTAGTTAGAATGACTATTACCAACAAGCCAAAAATAATAAATACGAGCAAGAACACAGAAAAGTGGGGAATTTGTAGAAGCAGAAATTAGTGCAGCCCTGTGGCACGGTGTAAGGGTTTCCCAAACCTCTGACAACACAGCCACCACACGACCCAGTTATCCCCTGACTGGGTACAGGCACAAACGAAAAAAAGTCAGCATGTCAAAGACCTGCTTGCTTTCCCAGGTTTATCCACCCCACACCTGCAAGACAGAATCAACTACAACATCCGGTAGAGAAGGAATGGATACAAAGATAATAATTTCACACAAAGGGATACTACTTAACTGTGGGTGAAATCCTGTCATTTGTGGCAATGTGGATGGACGTTAAGTAAAATAAGTTACAGACAGAGGACATTGCAGGTTCACACTAATCTGTGATCGCTTCCCCAGTTTCACACTAACCTGTGATCACTTCCCCGGCTGCAACCTTCAGCCACTTCTCTGGCTGTTTAAAGTGTATGGTTAGTTGGTGTAACTACAGTCACCACCCAGGCCACCAGAACATCAGAACCGGCCCCGCCATGGGTGTTTTTGCACCTATTTCCCAATCTTTCTCCATTCCCATCCCCAGGACTTATCCTAGCCTCTAGACGTTGTATTCTAATCTTTACCCATTAGACATAACGTACACTGGCAATATACCGTATACTTGGAAGCTGCTAAGACAACAGATTTTAAATCTTCATTCCCCCCCCCAAATCACATAAGCATGTTAGATAGTATACCCATCCATTTCCTGATCTAACCATCCATCAAAACATTGTCACCAAATTAATATATAGAGTGTTTATCTATAACAAAATATCTTTGAACGATCATGACCTCTTTAGATTTACAGTGGTTCTCAACCTTCCTAATGCTGCCAACCTTTAATACAGTTCCTCGTGTTGTGGTGACCCCCAACCATAAAGTTATTTCGTTGCTGCTTCATACCTGCAATTTTGCTACTGTTATGAATCATAACGTAAATCTCTGATATATAGGACATCAGATCTGCAACCTCCAAAGGGGTCACGACCCACAGGTTAAGAACCACGGCTCTAGAAGATTAAGAAAACTTACTTTTAGACAATTTTGCAGATTTAATTTAGAGTTCTTTCTTTCAGGCTGTCCTGAGGATTACTCATGCATAGGCTTTCGTTGGTGGGAGAGAAATCACAGATAGTCTGGAGTCTGGACCAGAGTTGTTCACTGTGACTCAGAGCGATGACTACTTGCAAGCTTAGAAAGGAAGGGAGCAGGTGCTGGCAACAAACTCCATCTCTCTCCATCTCTGGATCAGCAAATATTTTAAAGAAGCAGCTTTCTTCTACTCCCTCACCCCCTTAAATAATCCCAAGCATCCACCCTCGACTCCTTGCTTAATACTTAGATCAGACGGTGCTTTGGTAGGCTGTCATGAAACCTACTCTCCCTTTGGTGAATAAAAAAATGTCTAATCATTACTGTTCTGTGGGAGACAGAGGTATGGAGAAATACATTAGTATCTTAGAAAGTGTGGTAATAGCCAAATTTTAAAAGTCAGCCTGGGACAAACCCAGGATCACTGTTTTGTTTTGTTTAATCATTATTGTTGATGATAGATACTTATCTCTCTCCAACAAGATTTCAAATTCTATGGAGAAGACAGAGAAGACTCTTGGTTAACAAACATACCCACAGGACTTGGCAGAACTCCAAGCAGAGAGGAATGTGTTTGTGGTTATCATGTAACACCCTAAGAGCAGAAGCCACTGCCTTTCTGAATGTGCTCATTTTTTGAGGGCTACTTCTGTTCTGGCAATGGGTACCAAGGTGAGAGAGAAGATATGAGTACTGCCCTGAAGCGGCTGAGCATCCATCACAGGAACAGAAATCACAGTTAGCATCCATCCTCATTATAGTTTTACATATACTTACTTACAAGGTATGGCATGCCAGCGAAATAAACAGTGAGATGGCCACACTCTCCAGGATGATGGATCATGGTCCTGTAACTTAGAAGTCAGAAACCCAGGCTTGGATGGGAGCTGAGAAAACTCCTCAGTTGCCAGGATTAACTGGACAGTAAAATCAGATACATGAATGTTTTTAAAAATTCTGTAATCTGTTTTGTCTCCTCAGGTAAGAGGTGTAGATGTCAACTTCTAAGAAGCCTGTCAGTCTGCAATGCCCTCTGTATGAGAGGAGATAGTTTAAAAAAAAAAAATACTCACCATGAGGACAGATCTCATTTTATTTTTATTGCCTTCCTTGCCAAGATAGATTGAACTTTTTGAAACCTGGGGCCAAAACCAACCCTTCCTCCCTGTCTGTCTGTCTGTCTGTCTGTCTGGGATTTTACTCCGTGACATAGGAGCAGCTGCCACAGTGGCTGTTAAAAACCACAAAGCACTGACTGCTTTATTACTCTCTGGTAGAAGCAAGTCCAATTTCAAACACTGCCAGAGTCCAGCTCCGGACGAGGGCAGAGTCTGAAGATGGGTGGATGCAAGAGCAGCGAAGAAAGAAATCAGACACGGGATACTTCTTAGTTTCGTTTTAGGAGAGACGGACAGAGAGGAAGTGCACCTTTGTATGGCTTGTCCTACTATGAAGGCACTATCCCTGGTGGGACAGGTCCCAGCAGAGGATGTAAGGAGTCGGGGGTGAGGGGTGGGGAAGGAAGTGAGCCAGGTTATTGTGGTTTTGCAGCCTGACTGACTAGCAGCTGGAGTACTTCTTTATATATACAGAATTTAGTAAGCAGGAATACATTCATGATGTTCTAAAACATAGATCATATCATTTTTGGTTTTGGAAATGTGTTTCACTTCCTTTTGCTTATCCTTTAGTCATTATTAACAAACTATGACAGAACAGAGTTATCATTTCCAATCATTTTCCCTTAAGTTTTGACAGCATTAATAAACAGAGTTATCATTCTTACTCATTAAACCCATAACCCAAATTTTAAGAATCTAGAGGTGACAGCCTGTTCTCAGGCTGGTAGCTTTGATTGCTTCAAGGACACTAGACCAAAACAAAATCTTCAAGCCACCCTGGGCATTTTGCCATGTCCCAAGCAGTGTATTATTAACTCTTAGTGGTCAGAGTGCCCAAGAACAATCCTCAGGCCAAAGCTGCAGCAGTTATTATTCAAATTCTGGCATGATACAACGTTTATATCTTTATAGAATTTGTCTAAATGTCTAATCCTGGCATTGTGTTGTTCCTTGCTCATACATCACCACAGTGGCTCTACATGTACTAACTTTTCTAAGAAAGGGAGGGCCTGACATCTCATACTTTTATTATCTTTGCTCATCAATATGTCTCTGTGTAGGGCAGAGGTATATGCCACATAATTGTCTGAGTGTACAGTGGGAAGAGGCTTGTAATCTGAACTGTGGCCAACTTCTCTAGCCGACCAATAAGTTTACTTTGTTTTGATTATCTCGTTCCTGAGCAAGTACAGGGACAGATTTTTTTCAAGTATCTATAATAGCCTCATGAAGAGACCTCTGACTTCTTTATGTGTCACAGCCTCCAAGGCATAAGGAAGCCCTTCAAGATAAGGGTATTTCCCTAAAAGTGAGGGGAATAGTATACTCAGGACTGTCCTGGGGGAGCTTAGAAGCAGCATTCCTGGGAGAAGGCATAAATGATTCAGAAGAAATTTTCCATCAATCCAATATCCCCAAATTGTACAAATATTAAAAGTGCCCCAAGTATGTAACAGGTAGAGATGAAAACCAAAGGTGGCATGGCAGCCATCATGTGGTTCAGCTCTGCTGGATCTTTGTCAAGCAGCTGTGCTGGCTTTATGGCTTCTGCCATTCCATTCAGATATGGCTGTGCCAAAACACCACAGATGAGCTAATGATCTAAGGATGAATGAAAGTCACTAGAGAAATGGAACAACATGACATCTGTGCCTGTATCTGCACATCTGTATATCTACCTACCTACCTGCCTACTCATCTATCTATCTATCTATCTATCTATCTATCTATCTATCTATCTATCTTCCATCCATCTATTTACAGATTCCTTCTCTCCAAAGAATGCTTGAAACACTGAATTCCTGACTCCAAACCTGCCTGAAATTCAACTACTGCTAGAAAGAAAAATTTTCAATCAAAATCAGTTTTTCAAGTGGTCAACAGAAGGATTTCCCTGCCTTGGGTGCTAAATGCCATGCAAGGCTTAGTGGAGACTGCTAGAGTTTGGAGCGTAGGCATCCCCCAAAGAAACCTGTTAAGGATTGATTGGTCACCAGAGAGCTCTATTGGAAAGTGGTGGGACCTTTAATAGACGTGGCTTTAAAGGAAGGTCTCCAGGTTGTGAGGATACACCCTCCAAAGGAACCGTGTGTTTCCTGGTCTTTCCTCTGGCAGCTTGATCATGTGGTGAGTGTCTTTGCTGTTTGCTAATGAGTTTGCTCATCGTGGCACAAAGCAATGGGGGCCCTTTTATCATAAGTGGAAGCCTTATAAACTCTGTACCAAAATAAACTGCTTTTAAGATGGTGTGTGTTTATGTGTGTGTATGTGTGTGTGTGTGTGTGTGTGTAGTATGTGTGTGTATGTGTGCATGTGTAGTGTGTGTGTGTGTGTGTGTGTGTGTGTGTGTGTGTGTGAAGTGTGTGCATGCACAATTGCCTGCAGAGACCAGAAGAAAGCATCAACTCTCTTGGAACTGGAATTGCAGGCATTCAGGAGCTGCTCATTGTGGGTACTGGGAACTGAACTTGGGTCCTCTGCTGGAACAGCTGGGACCTTAACAGCTGAGCCGTCTCTCCAGCCTCACAAGCCATTTCTTAATGAATTATTTCAGGTGTTTCTTATGGTGACAGGAAGCAGACTAACCCAGGGTCACAGGAAGGGTTTACTAAGTTTGTTCCTCTTCCCTGACTTTGTCCACTCAGGCCTCGGCACTAATTGTCACAAGAAGACAACGTTTCTTACCCGAGTGTCTGCCTTTGACACAGGTACAGCTTTTCCCATGACTCCTTTTGTTTCTAGTTGATGGCAGATTCTTTTGGAGTTCCCTGCTTTGGGGCATGCTGGCAGGGCAAGGCAAGCAGGATCAGGAGGGATTCTGAGCCCATCTGAATCTCATTCCTGGTGTGTCTTCTACATTTGCATCACCCCCCCCCCCCCCCGACACACACACACACACACACACACACACACACACACACACTACCGTTGTCTGGGTAAGTCCAGTAAACTTGAAGAGGTGGCTCTCCCCATGCCCTGTCCAGTGAGTCAGTGCGAAGGAACTCCCAGTCCAGGGCTCATCCCTCACATCTTCCTTAGGTCAAGTGAGCCCCTGGCACTTGGCCACACTCTCCTGTTCTCAGCCTCACTCGTCCCCAGGTCACCCTTCTCCTTATTTCAGGGTTTCTTGTCACCTTGCTTCTCACCATTGATACATCTGTAAGCTGTTACCCCGGGATGTGGAGCACTGTCGGAGTCACCCCGGGATGTGGAGCACTGTTGGAGTCACCCCGGGATGTGGAGCACCGTTAGAGTCACCCCGGGATGTGGAGCACTGTTGGAGTCACCCCGGGATGTGGAGCACTGTTGGAGTCACCCCAGGATGTGGAGCACCGTTAGAGTCACCCCAGGATGTGGAGCACCCTTGGAGTCACCCCGGGATGTGGAGCACTGTTGGAGTCACCCCGGGATGTGGAGCACCGTTGGAGTCACCCCGGGATGTGGAGCACCCTTGGAGTCACCCCGGGATGTGGAGCACCCTTGGAGTCACCCCGGATGTAGAGCACTGTTGGAGTCACCCCGGGATGTGGAGCACCGTCGGAGTCACCCCGGGATGTGGAGCACCGTTGGAGTCACCCCGGGATGTGGAGCACCGTCGGAGTCACCCCGGGATGTGGAGCACTGTTGGAGTCACCCCAGGATGTGGAGCACTGTTGGAGTCACCCCGGGATGTGGAGCACTGTTGGAGTCACCCCGGGATGTGGAGCACCCTTGGAGTCACCCCGGGATGTGGAGCACCGTTGGAGTCACCCCGGGATGTGGAGCACTGTCGGAGTCACCCCAGCATGTGGAGCACCATTGGAGTCACCCCAGGATGTGGAGCACCGTTGGAGTCACCCCGGGATGTGGAGCACCGTTAGAGTCACCCCGGGATGTGGAGCACCGTTGGAGTCACCCTGGGATGTGGAGCACCGTTGGAGTCACCCTGGGATGTGGAGCACTGTTGGAGTCACCCCAGGGTGTGGAGCACCGTTAGAGTCACCCCGGGATGTGGAGCACTGTTGGAGTCACCCCGGGATGTGGAGCACCGTCGGAGTCACCCCAGGGTGTGGAGCACCGTTAGAGTCACCCCGGGATGTGGAGCACCGTTGGAGTCACCCCGGGATGTGGAGCACTGTTGGAGTCACCCCGGGATGTGGAGCACTGTTGGAGTCACCCCGGGATGTGGAACATCACTGGATTCAGTAGAAAACTCGTCTTGAGGACTAGGGATGTGGCTCAACTGGAGAGTGCTTTCCTGGTGTGCATAGGCCTGGACTCCATATTCAGCACCACATAAACTGAGCATGGTCACACACACACACACACACACACACACACACACACACACACACACACCCTTGTAATCTCAACACTTGGAAGGTGGAGGTAGAAGGGACAGAAGCTTAAAAGCCTGACATGCATGTGACCCTTTCTCAGAACAACCCAAAAACCCTGAGTGTGACACTGTCTCGACAAACCAACTCCCTTTATTAACCTGATAACAGCCTTCAATCCAGCTGATTACCCAATAACGCCTTTTCTATGTGGTCTGTTAATAACTGACTCTGTGGGACCTTGATTAACTGGGGGGGGGGCTGTTTTCTGATACATGGACTTTCTGAACATCCCCTATTTCACTTCAAAATTATACTAACAAAGTTCACCAGCTTAATAGATTCTGCAGTGCAAGATGCATGAATATGAGCATTAAAGGTAATTAACTTGTTCTAGCCCCTGTCAGCCACAGGATGACGGATTTCACATTGACGATTCCTCCAAGACCCTCTGCTAGCACCTGGAGGAGGACTCAATGCAGTAATATCACAGATGACCGGCTTTGCCTCTGAACACAACTCGTAAGTGACGTCTTGGGTTATCTTGTTTGTTTGTTTTTAAACATGCATATGCTTTTTTATCTGTACCAGGCCCCGTTCTCAGTACTGACTCCTTTGAAATACAAAGCAGCGTTCTGAGAATGACACTGAGGATAAGAAGCTCACCTCATAGAAGTGAACAGGTCACTCAGCAGTGTATGAGTATGAGCTCAATACCTAAGCTCCTAACACCGAGCTGCTCAGAGAGGAGAATGAATAGTACTATACTTGAATGTGTGCATTCTTTTTTTTTTCTTTCCCTAAATCTCTCTTCACCTGCAAACGGGGTTTCAATTGGGAAAAAAGAAAAAAAAGTGATTTTGGACAATATAAGCAGAAAGAGAATGTGTTAAAGAGATGCTGACCCAGGCAGAGACCAGTCTTCCAATGGCTGAACTTGGAAGTTCATGATGAAGAGGACAGCTGGCCAACAAGGCCCCGAGTCCATGGGAGTGGCTTCTGCCACTGCTTCTGTGTTACTGGACACAGCATGACAAAGCTTTCGTTGCAGGTACCACTGTTGCCATGGAGACCAGATACTGATGCTGTTGTTACTGTTCTTACTTCTTCTGATCCGAGTCTGGACCCATGCATCTGAGTGGCCAACCCAAGTCACATGCCCATCCTACCCCCACATCATGTCCTCACAGGAGACTAGAGAGCAAATATTTTGCTTTTCAAGGCTACAGAATGAAACCTAGGAGAACTGAATTTTGAACTGATATGGGAGAGACTTCTTTAATACACATGTATCTTATGCTACTTGTATAAAATGTGATTTAACTGGACATCTTATTTCTTCCTTTATTTGTTTAGTCTAGCAACATTATTCTCTTCTTAATTTTCTTATTTAGGGAAAAGTTTTATTTGATGGAAATTTCTCAAAACACAGGAAACGGTTCTCCGTTGAACAAGAACAAAAGGAGGAATATTTACTGTACTCCCCTCCAACAGTCTCCATAGCGTCAAGCACAACTGCTTGTCTGAATAAAGGACTGATAGTATCTAAAAATGTCCAGCTCATTAACCCAATAATAGTTGGTGGTTTTGGTAACTGACTAGTTCCTTCAATAATTGGCGCTCCAGACACAGCTTACTCACATATAAATCATATAAGCTTCTGACTTCTACCACCATCATTGGTTTCTCACCCAGTGTTTGGTCACAGTCCTCAGCTGCATGGGAGAGCTGAGGAGCAATGTGAACTATCCTATGTATTGCAGGGTTATACTGGAAGTCCTGCTTTTACTTCCCACGTTGACTCCAATTTTTATTTCTAGGAAAACCTCTTTTCCAAGAATAAGTGAGGTCTCGTTTCTGACTTCAAGGAAGAAGTTTCATTCTTGCTGCTAATTTAAGCTGTATAGGAGCATCAAGGATTTGTGAGACACGATTCCAGTAAACAAAGAAATTCATTATTAAAGTCCAGGCACTACTTTGCTTTCTACTGATGTGATAAACAGCATGACCAAAAGCAACTTGGGGAACAAAGGGTTTCTTTCAGTCCATAGCCAAGTCCACCATGACACGAAGTCAGGGCTGGAGCTTGAGGCAGGAACCTGAAGGCAGGAACTGAAGCAGAGGCCATGACGGGGCGCTGCTTGCTGGCTTGTTCCTCACAGCTTGCTCAGTCTGCTTTCTTATAGAACCCAGGACCACCCACAGAGGGCTCAGCTCTCACACTTCAATCATTTCCAAGAAAATGCCCAAAAAGATGCTCACAGGCAAAACCTCAACCGAGGTTCCCTCTTTTCAGAGGACTCCAGCTTATGTCAAGCTGACACAAACTGACCACAACAGTCCACATCTGCTCTGTGGCTATGTTGACACTGCACCTTCTAACTAAGAAGATGTAGGGAACTCTTTTGGCTGCTCAGATATGGTTCTTCAGGTGTAAGTGTCGGCAACAAGGTTAACCGAATCAGGGAGAATAAAGTAATTGGCAAATTTTTCATCTAGCTCATACAATTCTGGCTTATATATTATGAGCCATTTTAAATAAAGAGTGAGGATGGAAAGAAATTAGTTTTAAAGATGTGGATAAGTGTTTCCCCTGCATGCATGTATGTACCACATACATGCAATATCTACAGAGGCCAGAAAGAGGGCATTAGAGCCCCTGAATCTGGAGTTAAAGGTGGTTGTGAGGCACCTGGCTGGTGCTAGGAACCAAACCCAGAAGCACTCATAAACGCTGAACCATCTTTCCACCCACATTTTTTTTTTAAATAAAGTATCACCACGATGGTTTAACGCCCCTGTGCTGAATTGGCATGACTTCTGCATTCTAGGCAAGCACTTTGCTGATTCAGCAACATCCCCCACCCTCAAAGTTAAAAAAAAAAGGAATTCTAAATCTGGGTATGGCTGTACACACCCATAATCCTAGCACTTGGAATATAGAGACAAAGGAGAGGAGTCCAAAGCCATCCTTGACTACATATTGAAGGCCAGCCTGGTCTACAAGAGACCCTGTCTCAGAACAAACACAAAACCAATGCCCCCATTACATAGACAATTGTCGGAAGGCTCTGTATTATCAATGTCTTTCTGTAAAATAGATACATAGCTTACTTTTTCCAAATGCTACATAGTAGAATATTTCAATATTTTAAAGTATTATCTCTCCTCTCCCTTTTCTTTCTTCCTTTCTTGGGGTAGTTTTACTATATAAACCAGGTCGCCTCCAACTTGTACTCTCCCTGCCTCTTCCTACCAAGTGCCGGGATTCTGGGCACACAGACCCCGTCAGCAGCGTCAGCAGCACTTCACATTCAGGGCTGATGATGTAGCTCAGGGGGAGAAATGTGCTCAGAATTCTCAAGACCCTGGGTCTTGCTTTACTCACTGCACTTTTTTTTTTTAAATTATGAAATGAATTCACTCTCAGAGGACATCTAAACAGCATTAAAATACACTTCTTATGCCCCAAGTAATTTAACCATTCCATTATTGATGGACAGTTAAGAATACTTCCATATTTCTGCCAATACAAAAGATTCCCGTAGCAGACATCTTTGTATGCATAGTTTAGAATACCTGAGAGGCTTGTGTTAATGTTCTAATAGAGTCAGACTATATCTTGAATATTTTCTGCTCGTTTGTCCCTCAGATGTTTTGGTTCCATTATACATCTTATTGTCTATGAATCTGTCTACAGCAGCAAGGCATACATAACTTTTTCTCTGTCTTCCATCGTTGATCACAAGATGAGATTTAGAATCAATCATGGTAAGCATATTTTTAGCTCCTACTACCCAGAGACGGACACTGGCATGCAAAACAGCTCCTCTCCTCCAACCTGGAGGACTGGAGAAAACAAATGCACAGGAAAGCGCCCCAGGAGCCCTGAGATAAGCAGGGTGGAGCCCTTCCCTGTGAGAACCACGGGATTGCTCTCCCAGAGCTAAGGAAGGCTCCCCCACTTCTCCTCTCCCTGCTTCCAGCCCTGTCTCTGTCCTTTTGTTCCTTATACATCAGCTGTGTCAGACTACGTAAGCTCCACTGTCAGGTGCTCCAGGTCCAGCACAAGACCACACTCACAAACGCTGCCTTCACCACGGTCTCTCTGGGATGCAGGACACTGATTTGTGACCCAGTCAACACTGCTTAAATGTTTCTTCCGATAATCTTCGGTCTCTGTTCCTCTCACCATCGGATGGATCTTGAGGATGGATCTCATTCTATATTCTTCTTCAGATCCTTGCTGCCTGTCAATCTTGGGTCTGTTTTTCTTCCCGATTTGTTTTCTGTATACCATTGTCTCATTTTCCAAAGAAATAAATTAACTTCTTTTTCTAGTGAAAATCCTTATATTTGCTTCTCCAGCCCCCACAGTGACACAAACTTATCAGATTATCTCAATCTGACCAACATAAGATTATTCTATCTAAGTCTAGTAACAGATTTATAAGGTAGAAACTCCCATTACTCTCAATTATTGTAAAGAGAATTGAAGGCACAGAGATGTTAAGTGACTTGTCTCTGATCACAGAGTAAATGAGTTCTAAATTTAGACAATCTATGATTAGCCTGTTGTTGGAGTTGGTGGATATGTGGGAAATGCTACTGCTCACCAGGCCTGACTCTGTCTTCTGTCTTTGTTAGACTTGACGTCTCCTCAGCTCTCTTTCAGTCAAAAGTAACAGAAGAAAATCAAATCAAACTGGATAAGAACAAGAAATTCAAGGACTCAGGAGCCCAAAGACTGGCCTAGGACAGGGCAGATGTCAATCACAGCTTAATTTCAGGTTCCAAGAGTTCCACCAGAACCCCAACTTACTCAAAAAGCCATCTATGAGGCATAGACTTCCTTCTCAGACTATGCAGGATGGCCCAAAGACTACAGTGGCTCAAGTCTGGTTGCAAAAAAGAGGGTATAGTTTCAGAGAGCTCTTATCAGAGTTTTCTTAGTCACTTTTTTTTTTTTTGCTATCAACTTTTGGCAGAGTGACAGAGCAATCAATTGCAAAGGAAATTCAGCGTTGCTATGGAAGAAGAAGAAGATCTGTGGTGGCTCCTATCACTGCTCTCACCAGCGTTTCCACCATGCAAAAGCCCTGGTGTGGTGCTTACACCCTCACACTTCCCAACGGCTCACTTTCATTCCCCAACAATGTAAGACTTTGACAAGGGACTCTGTTTTTCTCCCACATTTCTGCTGCTTTGATGGTTTACATAGGTGATTGTGCCGTCTAGTTTTATGCCAACTTGACACAAGCTAGGATCACCAGAGAGGAGGGAGCCTCCGCTGAGAAAATGCCTCCAAAAGACTGGGCTGTAGGCAAGCCTCCAGGGCCTTTGCATCAGCTCCTGCCTCCAGGTCCTGCCCTGCTTGAATCCCTGCCCTCACTGCTTTTGATGATGAACTGTTATATGGAACAGTGAGTGAAATAAACCCTTTCCTCCCCAAGTTGCCTTTGGTCATGGTGTTCCACCATAGCAATAGTAACCCTGACTAAGACAGTGAGCACTTAACAGCATGGTTTTATAGCCCCTTGACCTCTTGGATGCCAATGATCCTTCATTGGTGAAGGTAGCTTCACCAAATGCAGACTGTTAAGGATGTGAACACAAGCCTTTCCTACCAGATCAGGGCCTTCTTGAGATAGGGATTAGATATGTCCCTCCTCACATAGTATTGACTGCAAAGCAGCTTCAAAATAAATACACACTTGTTGGAAAACATGCTGACTCCGTAGACCTTTCAGCACAACCTGTCACCCTCGGATTGCAACAGAGAAAAAAAAAAACAGTTGAGTGGAAACTGACACAGTAAACTAGTTCTCCTGATCCAGGAGGGTCTCAACTGAAAGTGGTGGGATCCGTTTGTTAGTGAGATTCAAGCGAAGGGAGGGTAGGGAAGACAGACTGAAGAAACGGCAGTCACGAAATCGGAGTTGTGGTGAACTTGAATGTGAGACTTATTCAGGGTAACAGGTGCAAGGAAAGAAGACGGCTGATAGAAATGTCACAGTTTAATGTCCAAAGAGAATGTCAGAGCAGACAGCGGTGAAGTTCACAGCCACAGTGGCCGGTAACAAGGAAGCAAATTCAAATGGATGGTGAAGGTCACGAGGTGGAATAGAGTTTAGTCGGCAAAGACCCAGCTTTGGAAGTCAGATAGACTTGGGTTCTCATTGAGCTTCCTTAGTAAACAGGTTTGTAAACAGCAAACTGAAAAAAAAATCAATTTATCACTTAAAATAAATTTTAAGTGGGGATAATATTTATTGGCAAGGTTCTTTAAAGGCTGACACTGGGCTATGAGTCCAGTAAAAGGCAATTCATTATCACTATTACTGTAAATTAAAGGGCTAGGAGACCAGAGTCCTCAAGGTACAGTGACGTCTCCTTAGAGGATGATGGATGAAGCCAGGCTAGAGAGAAAAACTGAGCTAGAAGCCAAAGTCCTCACTAATCACAGAGACGTGACCTAGAACAGAGGGACAGGGAACCAACCCACCTCCAGGCAGAGTCTCGAGGTTGAGAAAACTTGTAAATCCCTTTTCTTTGATGGACAGTCCACAAACCCATTTGTCGGTATTAAGTAGACTTCTGCACAGGAAACCCCTTTTCATATTTAAATATTTCTTTACCCTCTGCACAAGTAAGCACACTACTCATTTTCCTATGAAATTACAGATTTTAGTCAGATTTTGCTATCAAAACCACTAATACCGAATGGGTGAGCGGCACAGTGACAGCCAACAGGCACAGTGACAGTCACCTGGCACTCGGCGCTCTCTTGGTCTTAAAATTGAGGAAAGTGACTCCAAGAGGTTAGACAATCCATCTTGGTGAGACAACCAGGGAGATGTAGATTCAGAATCCCAAACCGTGCCTGTCTTTGTCTTCTCTCTCTCTCTCTCTCTCTCTCTCTCTCTCTCTCTCTCTCTCTCTCTCTCTCTCTCTCTCTCTCTCTTATTAGCACCATGTTTCTTGCAACTGACATATTAATGATTTTTTGGAAACAAAAGCATATTGCTGTATTAAAAATTGCAGTGTCAAGAACATATACGTTTCACAACCATATTGCTAGACTAGAAAGAGTAATGGTAAGGTGTTTATACCAGGTGACAATCTTCTCACTATGATGAAATAATTCAGGAAAATGTGCTAGGATCTATTTCCAATCACTTTCTTTCCAAGCTGGTATAGAGTGAGAGAGATAAGTCAGAGAATCTATAACAGGATTTAACAATTAGAATCCAATCAAACCCCATCGAGGAGACAGAAAACTATGGCTTCAGGGCTTCCAGGTACTTCTGTGCATCCTTAAGGAACAGAGTTAGATTAACATGGATCTTTTTTTTTTTTTTAGTAAATTTATTTTACAACATCATTAACATCATTTAGTTCAACATAATAGCCACAGATTCCCCTGTTCTCCCACTCTCGCCCCCCTCCCCCTCCCCACCTCACCCCCCATTCCCACCTCCTCCAGATCAAGGTCTCCCCCGAGGACTGGGATTGACCTGGTAGACTCAGTCCAGCCAGGTCCAGTCCCCCTCTCCCAGACCAAGCCAAGCGTCCCTGCATAGGTCCCAGGATTCAAACAGCCAACTCATGCAACGAGCCCAGGACCCGGCACCAACACACAGCTGCCTCCCAAACATATCAAGCCAAATGACTGTCTCACCCGTTCAGGGGGCCTGATGCAGTTGGGGGCCCCTCAGTCTTTGGTTCATAGATCCTGTGCTTCCATTCATTTGGTTATTTGTCCCTGTGCTTTATCCAACCTTGGCTTCAACAATTCTCGCTCATATAAACCCTCTTCTTTCTCACTAATTAGATTCCCAGTGCTCCACCAGGGGCCCAGTTGTGGATGTCTGCATCCAGATTCCTCAGAGCTTCCATGGATGGGGTTTATGGCACAACTAACAGGGTGTCTGGCCATCTCATCACCAGAGTAGGTCAGTTCCTGCCGTCTCTCGACCATTGCCAGCAGTCTTTTGTGGGGGTATCTTTGTGGATCTCCGTGGGCCTCCCTAGCTCTCTGCTTCCTCCCCTTCTCATGTGGTCTTCATTTACCATGGTCTCCTATTCCTTGTTCTCCCTCTCTTTTCTTGATCCAGCTAGGATCTCCCACTCTCTTTCCCTCGACCGTCGCCCTTCATTGTTCTCACTCATGACCAGGCTGTTCATGTAGATCTCATCCATTTCTCCGTGTCTTTTTTGGGGTCTCGTTTTCCAGGTAGCCTCACTGGTGATGTGAGTAGCAGTCCAGTCATCCTTGTTCCACATCTAGCATCTTCCTATGAGTGAGTACATACCATATTTGCCTTTCTGAGTCTGGGTCACCTCACTCAGGATGATTTTTTCTAGATCGATCTATTTGTCTGCAAACCGTATGATGTCATTGTTTTTCTCTGCTGAGTAGTATTCCATTGTGTATATGTGCCACAATTTATTTATCCATTCTTCAGTTGAAGGGCATCTAGGTTGTTTCCAGGTTTTGGCTATTACAAACAATGCTGATATGAACATAGCTGAGCAAGTGCTCTTGTGGTATGATTGAGCATTTCTTGGGTATATGCAAAAAAGAAAGCATCTTCAACAAATGGTGCTGGCATAACTGGATATCAACATGTAGAAGGCTGCAAATAGATCCATATCTGTCACCGTGCACAAAACTTAAGTCCAAGTGGATCAAAGACCTCAACATAAATCCAGCTACTCTGAACCTGCTAGAAGAGAAAGTAGGAAGTAGTCTTGAACGCATTGGCATAGGAGATCACTTCCTAAATATAACACCAGTAGCGCAGACACTGAGACAAACAATCAATCAATGGGACCTCTTGAAACTGAGAAGCTTTTGTAGAGCAAAGGATACGGTCAACAAGGCAAAGCGACAGCCTACAGAATGGGAAAAGATCTTCACCAACCATACAGGTGACAGAGGACTGATATCCAGAATATATAAGGAACTCAAGAAATTAAACATCAAAACGACCAACAGTCCAATTGAGAAATGGGCTTTAGAACTAAACAGAGAATTCTCAACAGAGGAAACCCAAATGGCTGAAAGACATTTAAGGAATTGCTCAACATCCCTAATCATCAGGGAAATGCAAATCAAAACAACTCTGAGATACCACCTTACGCCTGTCAGAGTGGCTAAGATCAAAAACACTGAAGACACTTTATGCTGGAGAGGTTGTGGAACTAGGGGAACTCTCCTCCACTGCTGGTGGGAATGCAAGCTTGTACAACCACTTTGGAAATCAACATGGATCTTTTAAAACCAGGCGCCGGGCGGTGGTGGCCCATGCCTTTAATCCCAGCACTCGGGAGGCAGAGCCAGGCAGATCTCTGTGAGTTCAAGGCCAGCCTGGACTACCAAGTGAGTCCCAGGAAAGGCGCAAAGCTACACAGAGAAACCCTGTCTCGAAAAACCAAAAAAACAAAACAAAACAAAAAAAAAACCAAATAAAAAAAAAAAACAAACAAACAAACAAAAAAAAAACCAGGCACTTCATACACGTCTTCCCACCCAGCCCCACAGTACTGGGGGTCATGATTTCTAACCTACCTTCTTGTCCTACAGCAGTGGTTCTTAGTCTTCCTAATGCTGTGACCTTTAACACAGTTCCTCATGCTGTGGTGACCCCCAACCACAAAATTGTTCTCATTGCTACTTCACAAAGGTAATTTTGCTATTGTTATGCATCGTAATGTAAATAAATGTCTGTGTTTCTGATGATCTTAGGTAACTAACCCCTGTGGAAAAAGATCCAAAGGGGTCATGACCCACAGGTTGAGAACCTCTGTCCTATAGCTTCCTCTGACCCAGACACCAGTATGCGATATGCACTTTGTCTCAGTCAGGGCTTTTATGGCTGTGAAGAGACACCAGGACCATGGCGACTCTTATAATTTAATTGAGGGTGGTTTGCTTACAGTTTCAGAGGCCAGTCCATTATGATGATGAAGGGGAGCATGGCGGCGTGTAGGCAGATGTGGTGCTGGTAGTTAAGAGAGCTACATCTTGCAGGCAACAGGAAGTCAGCTGACTGTCACACTGAGGAAAGCTAAATGAAAAAAAAAAACAAACCTCAAAGCCCTCCCCCACAGTGACACACTTCCTCCAACAAGGCCGAACCTAATAGTGTCACTCCCTTTGGGGGCCGTTTTCTTTCAAACCCCCACACACTTCAACCTGCCTTGCTGCGGCAGTGTGGTCACCAATACCGCCAGGGCCCTTCCCAGCATGCAGCACTCTGGAGCTTTGAACGTGACTTTGAATGTGGAATTTGGAATGGAGTGTCTGCACAAAATACCCCAGGGATCACAATTTTAGGTTTGCTTATTCCCAAGAAGTCAAATCCTAGTGGTTTTAAGTATAGTTAAAGTTAAGATTCATTATGGAGAAATGGACCAATTCTAGTCAATCAAAAATGCTACTTTCTACACTCAAATTAATAGTGACACAAATTCTTTTGAGACCTATAATTCATTGTCAGAATTGAAGTTCATATAAAGGACTTCAAAGTTAGTTCTAATACTAATACATTATCAGTGTTATTTTTATGGTTGTTCCTGAGGTCAGTTGTACCCACTGAAGGGCTCTCTGTCATCTACTGTGTCATCTTGAAGGTGCAGTGATATGAATTCGTTGAATCTCTTAGGTTTTCTCTCACTCCTGGCTTTGGATGCATCATGAATCCAGGGGATTGGCCACACAGGGGGATGATAATGGCTTTTACATTGATAATTTCTTTGGTGTAAAGATAGAAGTTGTCATAAAGTACTGAAAAATGATGTGAACTTGAAACCTGTTTTTGTCTAACATTTAATCCCTTTAGCGATTAAAGGGAAGTAAGATATTTTCTAGTCATTATTTTGTCACCACAGCAATACTTGCACTTTCACTACCTGGGAATTGAGTAAAACATTTTCTGGCTTGAATTTGCTGCTTTGGGTTATACAGCAGACTCAGGAGGTGTCAGGAATGGACAGCAGGGAAAGGAGATGAAAAGTGAGGCTGACATTTCGGAGACAAGGGCAGGCGTTTAGAGGCAACAGATTGAAGGCTGGGGTGGAGAGAAAATCACTGAGAACGCAGCCAGCCAGTACTCTACTCTAGTTTTAGATGTTAGTTTGAACCAATGCAATTATGTGAATCTTTTTAAAGATCTTTATTGTTTAAATAATTTTTAAAAATCCAGTCTAATCTCACCTATTTAGAAAGAATGACAAAGTTACAAGTAACATTTGAAATATTCTTGGTTTTCTTCTGCATCTCCTGGACATCCTTTGCACACAGTATGTTTTCCAGAGATGTCATGAAAATCTTTCTCAACTCCTCCCAAGCTTATATTACATGAGTTTTCATTTCCTGTTAGGAGGCAGCATCTATGCCCTATCCTTTTGAAACTGCCATCACCCAGTATAAACACAGCTCTAGGTGACAGCCAAGAACAGAGACAGTTTTCTCTTGCCTCTTTCTTAGGACACTTGCTCTTGATACCCAGACTTTGCTTCATGAGAAAGCCCAGGTTGCATTCACAGACCTTCCATGCATGGTATTGGTTGGCAGGCCATTGAGGTCCTGACTAACATGAAGAGTTAGCTGTCAGATATATGGGGGAAGGACACTCATGAGATGATACCAATAGCTAAAGCCATCTCGCTGGAACTTCATGGCCATTCAAAGACCGAGACCTGCTTAGCCATGCCAAGTCAATGCCCAAGAATTGGAGAGAAAACAAATGGTTGTTGCAGTTTGATGCTGCCGTGTTTGGAGTGACTTATGCAAAATTTTACAAGTAGACCCAGTCATGTGAAGACTATGAAAATAAAAGTGAGTACTTCCGTTGTAGAAAAGGCATCCATTATTGATATTAAATGGAATAATACTACACATTATGTCAAAATAAGAAACACTTAAAAATGAAGGCTGTGGCCTTCATTTTTCCATTAGCTTTTTAAAAAAAGATTTAAAAGTTCTTTGATTATTTTGTGTATGCCGCTGCAGCCCCTGCATACAGTGCCCTTGGAGGCCAGACGTGTCATATCCCCCTGGGACTAGAGTTACAGATGGCTGTGTGCCACCCTGTGGGTGCTGGGGATGAACCTAGGTCTTCCACATGAGCACCAAGTGCTGTGCTCTTTCTTAGCCATCACCCTCCAGCTCCCCACTCCCATTAGCTCCTTTTATGTAAATAAATGGGACTGGGGAACCATCTGTTTCCACCATCACGGCCCCACTGGAGGACTTTCCTGTGTATTTTTTCCCTGGAGCTGGGTTCAAAAAGGACAGCATACTCCCTGGGTTCTCTGTGATAGTCTGTCCATGTCTGCGTGTTGCTGGAGCTGACACTAATGAAGCTTCCTTACTTCATACTCCAGAGGATCACAGTTTGGACAGTGTATTGCATAGTCATTATGGTCCAAGGTAACTGACCAAGCACATAGTCACATGGCTCATTATTCCTGAATATCCTCATTGAAACAGCAGTAAAGAATTGCCTCTTGATGATGAGTCTAGTGAGATCCTACACAAGTCATGTCTCTAAGGAGAGGCGTGGTGATTAATGTTGACCATCAGCTTGACTGGATCGAGACTCATATAGGAGGCAACCTCTGGACATGTCTGTGAGGGAATTTCTAGATGAGGTTAACTGAGGTAGGGAGACCCCCCCCCCCAATGTGGTGGCGCCACCCACAGGCTGTAGTCCAGGAATGAACAGAGAGATCTGGTAGTTGAGCACAATCGTTGCTTTCTTTCTGCTTCCTGACGACAGACGAAATGCTGCCTCCAGTTCCCACCACTGTGCCTTCCCACCACGATGAACTGTACATGTCCTCAGAGTTGGAACAGTCATAAGCCCTTCCCTTCTTAAGTGGCTCTGTTGGGTATTTTTGTCACGGCACTGAGAAAAGTAATATACTAGGCTTCAACACATCCTGGTCAGGGAGCCCGAGAGCTTTCAGGTTCCACAACTGACCATCACCATGAATGAGTAAGTTTATAGAGATTTCGAATCCATCCTGGAGTTATAGTCTAAAGAAGCACGAGTGGACACTAATCAAAGTGAGCCACCAACGGGGAGGAGATTCTTCTGTTCTGGAAACAGGATGCAACACAGTTTCCTTCAGTGAGACATTGTAACTCATCCCAGGCGAGGCTGCAAGGAAATAAGGAGAAAATGTCTGCATCACTAAACCCAGATTGGGTTTTGCTTGCTTCAGAAATGGGAAATAAAAAGTCCAAATGCATGACAGCTTGTGGGGTGCCAGGATCAGTCCTGTGAGCTTAGACAGTTGTGTGCCACAGCGAAATGAGCAGGCATCTCAGAAGTGTGCAGACGAATGCCCTGTGCTCCGGAAGGGGTCCAGATGGCTCTTTGTGCTACTTTAAAAAGCATCCAGGGAAAGAATTTTACTTTTGTCTTCCTCTTGGTGATGTGTTCCAAGCTCTTCAAAATTTTACAACCAGGAAAGTTCTGTTTAGACACACATCATTCTTCTTTTTCTTCTTCTTCTTTTTTTTTTTAAGAAGCAATTTCATATACATTGTCTCTAACATTGGGAAGATAAAGAGAGCTGAAATTTTTAGTCAGAGTACACATTGGAAATGTATAATAACTCCAGCTACTTTTAGATTTCATGAGACTGCAATCTCCCACTTTCATAACCTCTTTTTTGCATTTTGGAAAAAATTTCATTCTGACACTTTCTGCTTCCTTTTGGCAAAATACCCAGAGGACTTTGCCTAGGCATTTACCATTTTTATTTATTTCTTGTGTATGAGTATTTTTGCCTGTATATATGTCTGTATACCACATGTGTGCAGGGCATGCAGAAATTAGAAGAGGAACTGGAGTTTCAGACAGTTGTGAGCCATCGTGGAGGTGCTGGGAATAGAACCCAGGTCCTCTGGAAAAGCAATCAAACTACTGATGCATCTCTCCAGGCCCTGCTTAGGCTTTCAGCAAGCATTTTAACTCATTATTCGGGTTCTTGTTTAGTTATTTGTTGTGTGTAAGCGTATGCATGTGACAGGGCATGCATGCGCTATGGCACATGTGTGGAAGTCAGAGGACAGCCTGAAGAAGTTGGTTCTCTTCCTATACCATGGGGCTCCAGAGGGGGAATTAGGTTGTCAGGAAGGCCTGGCAACCAAGTGCTCTTCCCCACGGAGTCCTCTCGCCAGCCCCCACTATTTGAATTGAATACAACTGCCCACTGTAACAGGTACTCGAATTCATCTCAGATTTTTCTTACGTTTCATGTGAACATATTCACCAACAAAGTATTATGGTCAGGGAAGAGCTCACATTCACGAGCGATCACATAAAATAAGACCTACTGAAATATCCTCATCTTTTTTCACTGCTTCCAAAACTATGTCCTTTGGTTCAAATACACATTTTGATGGTTTTTACAAAATGATTTTGCATCCTCATTTTTCTATAAATGTGCTAAAAGTCCTAAACTATGCTTCAAAGCTATCTAAACCCTAGGCACACACAGCTCAACCGTGCACATATCTGAGGAGTTGGTTTGTGCACAAGGAACACAAAATGAGAGATGCCAGGTATTACAGAAAGAAAGGGGAACGCAGCACGTTCCCTCTATCTGTCTTTTTCTGAGAATAGAACATTAGGGCCTAGAGAGATGACTCAGTGGTTAAGAGAGCTCCCTGATCTTACAGAGGACCCCGGTTCTGTTTCCAGCCGCTACACAACAGGCCAACGACCTCCTGAAACTCCACTTCCAGGGGATCTGGTCTCCATGAGTTTCCACACTCCAGTGATGCACCTTAGCTCATGCAAGCAAATACACAACATAAATAAAATAAAAAAATGAACAAATGTTTTAAAAATTAACAAAGCCAATTAGTATAGAATCTTCACTAGTAAATGCTGGTCCACATTTTCCAGGATCTATAAACATCAAATACAGAATCAGAAGGATTTTAGTCAAAAGTGATCTTAGAGGATCAATTTCTTACCTTTAGCTCCTTGCTCATTTTCTCTAATTCCAGAATCAAATACATTGTACTTTTTCTAACGTAGTTCGTAGGCTAATGTTACACTAATCTGCTCATAGTTTTTTGTGTTAGTGGAGAGTAATAAATGCTACAGCAACGGATTCATGGAGCAGGAACAGTCTACAGCCCACTGCTGACAGCTACGGCGATTTATTTCTTATTGTTAAACATTACTGTGGAAATCTGTCAACCAGCTTGAAGGTCAACTTTAAAAGTGTTAATAAATATGAAACCCAGACCTCATGCTGGAGAATAGTTGAGAATCATAAAAAAACATTCATTTCCTTAGCTGAGATAATGAGACACTTAGGGAGGCCTAATCATCTCACCTGGTTTTCCTTTCCGCCTTCAAGTTCAAGACTTCTTTCTCTCTGTGGGAATCATAAAGCTTTATAAGGACTTTAGCTTCAGACTACATAATAGGATTAAACAGGTATGAAATGTGTTTGGTTGAACAGTGTGCACTGAGCCTGTACCGTGAATAGGGGCCTTCTGTATGCACCTGGAAGCATTTGCTTAGGTGAGAAGAGGAAGAAAGGGGAGAACTATCCAGAAAACAGGAGACCAGAGCTTGTCCCAAGGCACAGATTGAAGTTCAACAGAGCCAAGGAGCAGGGGAAATTCTTCCCGTTCTAACGAGTCATCTCCAGGGCCCAGGTCTTCCTTTTGCCTTGCTTTTTGTTCTGGCTTGTTTCAATTCCGCCTGACTTCAAAGGCGTCTCCATTTCCTGCCTGCCTGCCATCACTCCCTCTTTCTCAGCCTTTGTAGAAGACCAGACTCCCGACCAGACACACAGAGATAACATGAAGCTACAATAAAAACACTCATCAAACACAATACACGCGGGACCTAACAGGGTGATTCAATGTGGTTTCAGTTTCAGAGTTTTGTAAGGCATTTCACATTAAAAAAAAAAAAAAATCAGATGAGGATTATTGCTTTCTAGGCTTTGTCTCCCAAATCTTGGGTTTTGAAACATATCAGCATAGATCCATCTTTCTTTTAAGAAAAAGAATTTAAGATTTATTTGTCTTTATTTTATAAGTGTGACTGTTTGGCTTACATGTAGGTATGTGAACTACATGTGTGAAGTGTCTGCAGAGGCCACTAGAGGGCATCAGATTCCCCTGGAACTAGAGTTACAGATGGCTGTGAGCTGCCAAGTAGGTGCAGGGAACCTAAGCTGGGTTCTCTGCCAGAGCAGCCAGTGCTCTTACTCACTGAGCCATCTCTCCATCATCCACCTTGTAAAGGAAGGCGACCTGCCCGTTATACAACTATAATTGATTGATTTTTTTATATGAACATGAAATGTTTTATACAATCACACCTCGGGAAAGTGCTTCTAAGTGCCAACCACCAGTGACTCCATCAGTCTATATAATGTGGTTGAGCACAGGATAGCGTGGACTACAGGTGGTTATGGCCCATTTCATCTTCTTATCTTCACCGTGGAACGTCCCAGCACGTGGACTGCTGTGGGGGCTGTTCTGGTGGCCTGGCCTTGCAAGAACAGGAGGAGGAAGGAGGGCTTTCTATATTAGAATAGGGTTCGCAGTTGTGGAGAGCTCACAGACTTCCTTTTGGCTCCTGCTAGTTCAGTACAAATCTACACTTTTACAGAAAAGAATGTCCCTTCAATGTCATGGTGGGAAGTGAGGCTTCAGGGACAATTGTGCTGTGAAGTTTGAATTGCGGTTGACACGAAAGACGGAGTTTTGAGATCAAATGTTAGAGTTGAGAAGTTCATGGAGGCCATCTAGTCCTGCTTACTAACTCCCTTGGGCCTTCTAGCTGAGGGTCAGGGCTCATCTCACAGCTCATTCCAAGATCTTACAGAAAGTGTGGGCCCGTGCTGCCAACATGTGCACACACAGCAGGAAACTTACATTCAAACAGTGTATCTGAACCCACACTGTTGTCATCAATACATCATTCATTCATTGACTCAGCAAACATTTACTGAGTGTCTGTTTTGTGTATTAGGTAGTGGCTAGGTTTCTGGAAGACATTTTAGACCCCTGGCTTTATAGGATTTATATTCTATTCATATTGCTAGATTTCCCTCTGGTACAAATTTAATGTTTTGAAAATAATTAACTGTTTAAACATGTCGCTCTTGCCAACTGTGAACCATAAACATAAGAGCGATGTCATCCATCGTTCTGTACTGGCTCCTGAATGAAGCCGAAGAACCATCTGCTCCCTCTAATGTGCCTTGTCACACTTGTTAGTCACCGTCCTGTGGGAGTCAAGCATGCCAAGACTGGTGTGGTGATGACTGGTGACACAGACATGGGGTCACTGTGAGGAATAAACAGAGGGGACTGAGAGCTCAGTTGGTACAATGTGTGCCTGGCAAGCTCCAGGACCTGAGTTCAAAACCAGAACCCATGTTTTGTTTTTTGTTTTTTCTTTTCTTTTTCTTTTCTTTTTTTTAATGCCAGGTATGGTGGTATGTGGTTGTAATCCTGGCCCTGAGGAGGTGGATGATCCCCAGGACCTGGCTGGTCAGTCTGGTTGAATCAGTGAGACCTTGCCTCAGAAAAGAAGGTTCATAGCACCTGAGAAACCACAGCTAAAATTGTCTTCTGCCTCAACATGCATGTATACACATACTCACCTTTTCTCTTGTGCACGTGTACACACACACACACACACACACACACACACACACACACACAGTAAGATGCTCTTAATCTTTGGCCAACTAAATTAGTGTGTCCCCAACCCTATTGGGTTGTGAAATCCCTTTCAATATTAACTGGCATATTTGAAATTAAATACAATTCAAGATAATGGATTGAATCAACTATGTTTTAAAAAATCCATGCTTTCTCCTTTGATAGAAGAAAGCTACTTAAAAAATGTTTCCTCACCTTCTGTATTAATTCTACTCCAATTCTGTAGGCTTTACCCATACCAAACATGCTTTAACAATTTTTTTTAACTATCCAGAGAACCCCCATGAAGGACATAAAAACCACCTTGGAATTGATTGACCTGACATGCCTTAATAGTCAATTAACTCCTCAGGTGCAGTTAATTGATTCTCAAACATGCCCCTGCCTGTTGGCTTGAGAGCTCAGGTTCTCTAAGTCTGAAGAGAAATTTGGGTGTTTTAGGAACACGAGTGTATCTGTGGAGCCCGCATCCCTTCCAGCTGATGAAGCAAAATGCCCTCTGCCCCATCTTCCTACCATTTCTCCCCGCTTTTCAGGCTTTACTGTATTAGAATGATGATATGTCAGTGATTTCTCTGATGGCTATACTCAATGTCACCAAGTCCCCAACAAGGAACAGTGTAAGGTTTATTGCAGCCGTTCAAAGGGCTCATCCCATCTTGGCTGGGAAGCAAGGCATGGAGGCAGGAAAGAGCGGCTGATTACATATTGACGGTCAGAGTGAGCAGGAACTGTGGCGGGGCTAGAGAGCTCAAGGTTGCCTCCGTGTGACCCACTTCCTCTAGCAAAGTTGCCCCCTAAAAGTTGCACATTTCCAGATAGCTCCACCAACTGGGGAGCAACCGTTCACACACCTAAGCCTGTGGGAACACCCCATTAAAACCACAGCCAATGACCTGTTGGAACAAGGTCATCGCAATCACGACGTTTAACTAAATTGCATTTGCTGAAGGGCATCTCATTGATAGTTTTTCTTCCTCATTTATTATAATCAAGCTGTGAGATCTGATATTAGAATACAATTCTAAATAATTAATTACCTGCCACTGAGTAACAAAAGGGACTGGGGTCCACATTCTGATAACCTTTTCTTCACCCATGATTTGGTATAAAGTCTCTTTTCCCCTTTTAACCTGCAATATGGCTTTGATTTTATAATATGATATTTTATACTTATAATTATCATATTATATTATATAGCATATTGAAGAGCTTAAATCAATGTAATAGTAGATGAACACCTTCATTCAGCTTCATTTTTATTAACCTGTGAAGGGTCTTGGTTAGATGAACACCTTTATTCAGCTTCATTTTTATTAATCTGTGAAGGGTCTTGGTTAGATGAACACCTTTATTCAACTTTATTTTTATTAACCTGTGAAGGGTCTTGGTTAGCTGACGCTGTTTTTTATATTTAACATAAAACTTGTAGAGTATAAATTGCCTCCCAAACTAGAAACCCACAGCAAACACAAACACCTGACTTTGCTTCTGTTTTGAAGAACATCCCAAGAAGCCTATGGTTCAAAAGTCTAGTTCTGAATAGGAAGAAACCCAAACATTAGTCCAGGGAGAAGGGAAACCATGTAACCAGGTATTCGAACCCTCTAATATGGACACATACAGAGCTCAAAATCATGCCATTTAAGTTTTGCGTTTGAAGACCGATTGGCAGGCGTCATGTCGGCAGCCAGCCCCACTACTGTGAAGTCCAGCCCACAGCATCTCCAGCTCTAAGCCTAAGGCTAAACTCACACAGAGGCTTTCTCACATCAAGGCTGATTGATGGAGGATATAAAGTTGGGTTTTGATATCTGTGACAGGTTTCACTGTCTTAATTTTCTTTCTTCTTGCTATGATATGGTGACAAATGTGTTAACAGAACCTGGATTCACCAGGGAGACTAAGCTCCAGGAGTATCTATGACGGGTGCTAGGTTGGGTTGAGGTGGCCATGGTAGTTGTGGGTGTCACACAGTCTTGTGGCTGGAGTTGTGACTAGAAAGGCAAAGCCAGGCTGAGCACCACCACTGGCAGCTTCCTCCTTCCGGATTGCAGATGTCATGCAACCAGACGCCCTGTGACCTCATGACTTGTCCTCCCCTCCTGTGAGCCAAGACTCCTTCATCCTTCTTTAAGTTGCTTTTCTCATCATGCTTTTTGTTTGTTTGTTTTAATCACAGCAACAGGGAAAGAAACCAAGGCATCCGTGCAGCCTGCTTTTTGATCAATGACTACACTTACCTGGTGTGGTTAATTAGGACTTTTCTTTTTTACTTGGCCTCAAGATTTGAAACAATGCAGCCATCAAGTCTCCTGTCGTCACAGCAGCCTCCTCTTTATCCACACGCTCTGCTAAAGCATGGCTCCTGCCTCCAGCTGGGATGATTTCTCTTTCATCTACAGTCACATAGCTCAGTGGACACTGTCCTGTAAGTGAACCCTTTACGCTCCGTGGAAGAAATAAAGTGGTAAGGGCGGTGTGTACATTTAGACAATATGTGATGAGGTGAATATCCACAGAGGGCTAAAAATCTCTAACACTGGACCCTGAGGAGCTGTTAGCTATGAGGGCTGATATTGGATATATGGGGAACCCTGAGTAAGCAGTGATGTGATCCATTATAAAATCATTTCCAGAAAAAACGACACCTTTGTGTGGTTCTATATAAATATACCATTCGAACTGGAAGAGACACCCGTGTGTGTGCCTGCTTCTGCCTATGTGCCAGTTTGTCTTCACCTACAGAGAATGCAGCATGTCACATCTGCCTACGACTCCTCAACATTCCTCTAATGGCCCAGCTTCCCTCAACCCATCATTCCTCAGCTCCTGAGCTCAGACCACACCCCATTGCACACAGATTTACCATGAAGTATCAGACGCTAACACCTACCTAAGAGTTCACACGTGGTGATTTTTGTCTGCCACCGCAGCAGGAAGTTAAAACTTAGCATTTAAAGCCATATATATAAATTCAGAAATGTGTTCTACATTTTCTGGAAAGTTTGTATCCTTCACTGAGTGGCCACCTTTAACTTATGAAACACATGCTCATAGCAAATCCAAGGATTCTGGCTGATACAGCACGAATTGTTAGAAGGTCTTATTAATAAAAACAAACCTGAAGCCAGGTATTGGGATGAATGCTGAAAGATCAGAGAAGCAGAACAAGCCATAGCTAACCTCACCTGGCCAACTTCTCAGCTGATCCTGTTTCCTCAGACTGAAAGCCTCTGTGTTCTCCCTCATCCAGAATGAGTCTCCACTGAACTGCTGCTAAAAGCCTAAAAGCTTAACCAGGCTCTATCTAGTTCCTGGTCCTCACGCCTTATATACCTTTCTGCTCCCTGCCATCACTTCCTAGGATTAAAGGCGTGAGTCATCATGCCTGGCTGTTTCCAGTGTGGCTTTGAACTCACAGAGATCCAGACGGATCTCTGCCTTCGGAAGGCTAGGGTTAAGGATGTGTGTGCTACCATTTTCTGGCCTCTATATCTAGTGGCTGTTCTGTTCTCTGACCCCAGATAAGTTTATTAGGGTGCACAATATTTCGAGGAACACAATATCACCACAGGGTGAGGACACTCTATCCTTAGGTGCATACACAGAACCTCCCATGGGGTCATTAATCCTCTTTTCAGAAAGGCTTCTCCCAACTCCTTCATTCCTACTACACACTTGGCATGCCATGCAAACCCCGCTTTGCATCGTTTCTGACAGTGGGATATATTAAAGTCGGACATATAGTTACTGTTCTCTTGTTATAGCCTGTTGTTTTGTTGTTGTTGTTGTTACAGCCTAGCTTTATTGCTTTCAAGTGTTTATTGGCTGGTTTTTTTCTCTCTTTTTCTCCCTCTCTCCCTTCCAAATCTCACATAACTCTTAGTCTGGACTTGAATTTAAATGTATCTGAGGATGACTTTGAACTTAGGGTTATCTTACTCCTGCTCCCAAATGCTGAGATTACAGATGCCCAATGCCACTTCTAGTTTATGCAGCGCTGTGGAGTGAACCCAGCGTGTTGGGTACTCTGCCAGCTGAGCTCTATCTCCCGTCGGTCCCTCTTTATTCCCATGTAACAAATACCGTTTGGATGTCCGTACCAACAGCTAAGTAGCTGACACTGCACGCATTCAAACTAGGGCTGGAGAAAACTAAGCAAGAAGCTGAGTGAATCAACTGAGCTCATGGATTATCTCTAAAAGTGTGGGGTTCATACTAAGTGTTGTAATGCAGTGAAAGGTTGGTACTCACCAGCCACAGTGGGAAGAGGTTTATCTCTCGAGTAACACTGGGGCCAGTCCAATAAAGGAATGCACGTGTGAATTTTCACTCATCTAACAGCTGAGGAGCCAAGACTTAAATAATGCTTTGCAGCCTGCCCACAGTCAACAGGTAGGACTCTGAGGAACTGGATTCAACACCCGCTGCGGCTGGCTCCAGGTGGCTCCAGCTGGCTCCAGCTGGCTCCAGCTGGCTCCAGCTGGCTCCAGCATCTACTCTGGATTAACACACACTGTGGCTCCAGCATCTATTGCTGACCTATATGCAGCTCTGCTGATGCTGAAAACATTAAGAGAAAAACCCTACACGTTCCAGGGGACTTTAACAAAGAGGCTCAAGAAAGTGATTGGTTCAGACATTCTCCCTCGAAGTTTGTACCTCAGCCCATCTCCACGCTCTACGCCAGGGTCCTCACAGTGTATCTGCTCCCCTGGGCTTTGTGCAATTTCTTCCTGAGCAATGACTCTCAGAAAAGCACTTTCCCCAAGAACCTTAAGACTTGCAGACAAAGGATGATGTTAACAAAAGTGGAAAGGAAAGTCGTTTGTATTACATTTCACGATAATTGCCTGATTGGCTCCATCCAATAGCTTGCCTAAAACCTCTTCTCTCCCCATCTCATTTCTCTCATAAAGATGATATTCCTCCCACTAGACTGTCAAAGTATTCTATAAAAAGTAATGTTTTGGAAACTCTTACATTGGGAGGTAGCACTGAATAGAATAAATGAAAGATACACTCTGAACCCAGTCGATTAGTGACCGTTAGGGGCTCTTATCCAGGAACAAAATTTGGATAGGGTCACTGGCTTTTAAAGTACTTTTTGAAAATGGAAAATAAATCAGGAGACACTAATATGGAAAAAATACCCTCAGGGAAAATGTAAGTGGCAAAATGGGTACATCTGTGTGGTTATAGCCAAAGCTAGAACTAAATGGGAATTTGAAGGTCCTTTTCATTAATATGTTTGAAATGTTTTATATTTATTTGCATGTTCGTGTGTATACATATACACAGGTGTGCACGTGCAGGTAAGAGGTCGACCTTCAGGAGCCAGTTCTCTCCACCTACCATGTGGGTGCCAGGGACTGAACTCAAGTTATCAGGCTGGGTGGCAGATGTCCTCACCTGCAGAGCCCTGTCTCTGGCCCTCATTAAGGTATTTTAAAAACCGATTTTACTTTTTCTGATCTTAGTGGATAATATAAAATCAGTGTCCTACAACAGTTGTAAAGGTATTTATTTTCTTGCTTGCCATATTATACATTCTGTGAGTGTCCTGCATGTCTGTGACTTGTGTGGAGGGTTAAAATGCTGCTTATGAATGAGACCAGGGGGAAAGTCAGAAATACTCAGTCTAATTTTCAGTGGAAATTAAGATATAATAAAATATAGAAGCTGGAAAATTATATATATATATATATATATAATATTTGTGCTGTATGCATGTACATATATGTATTTAGGAATGAAAGAGCACTCCCTCATAAACAATACTACAAAGTATCCCCACGACTTGACCAGCAGTGAGATAACATCACCAGAAACTACCTTGAGGAACAACAGCATAATAAACAATTACTCTTCAGGAAAATATTTACCGGTGCCAATAAATTGAATTTACTCCTTTACTTGATATTTTGATGTGCTATGTCTATATAGGAAACTTTCATTAAACATACCTTGAGATTAACATCCTTGTGTGTGAGATGGAATAGAAGCTATTCGATAATCCAGGTAGGGGCTGGAGAAATGACTTGGGGCTAATAGTTCTTGAAGCTCTTGCAGAGGACCAGAATTCAGTCCCAAACACCCACATCTAGGAGTTCAAAACTGACTGTAATTTCAACTGCAGGGGATCTGGTGCCCCCTTCTGGCCTCCATAGGTACTGCACTCATACAGTATATATAAACACACGCAGGCACACATACACATTCATTTTTAAAAATATCTCAAAAATATATCTAAATAAGCTGGGTGGTGGTGGCTCACACTTTTAATCCCAGCACTTGGAAGGCAGAGGAAGGCAGATCTCTGTGTGTTCAAGGCTAGCCTGGTGTATAGAGCAAGTTCCAGTATAGCTCAAAAGCTACACAGAGAAACCTTGTCTTGAAAAAAAACCTATCTATCTATCTATCTATCTATCTATCTATCTATCTATCTGTCTGTCTGTCTGTCTGTCTGTCTGTCTGTCTGTCTGTCTATCCATCCATCCATCCATCCATCTACCTATCTATCTATCTTAATAATAACAATAACAATAATATACTAGACCTTTTATGTTCAAATAAATTTTTCATATAATATTCTGGTTCATAGAATGAATCCACTATGCTGATCTAATTGCCATCCTGTGTTGATAGATGTGTTTCTGTTTGCATTTTTAAACCAAGTGGCTCTCATACTGTGGTGTTACTCCTCCTTATAGACTCATTTGCTGCTCTTTGAGGGAATATCTACAGGACTGGAAGTGTTGAAATCTAGGATCCACACACTTCAGAAATTTAAAAAAATGCCACAGAATTCCTCTCCAAAGCAGCTGCAACATTTATTACCAGCGATTTGGGATAGGTCTTCCGCTATCTCAGGGCAGTGGTATAACCCTTTCCTAATTAGTTTGCTTATGAAAGTGGTATCCTGTTTTCAATTCCATTTCCTCCATGACAAGTGAGGTTGGCTGCCTTCTCCTGTCTCAAGAAAATGTTGAGTGAGTGTGTGTGTGTGTGTGTGTGTGTGTGTGTGTGTCTATGCATGCATATCCATGCATGATAGCACATGCATACAGATGTCAGAGGACAGTCTGACAGTTAGTTGTCTCCTATTTTTTCAAATTTTCAGTTTTCTAATTGAAATGTTGCCCTTTGCTCATCCATTTTGCTCTACACGGCTTTCCCTCTACACAGCTGGCTTCTCTCCAGGTCTGGGATGTAGTCCTTTCTTCATTCACCTGGTTATTCTCATCTCTGTTGAGGTCGTTGTTAATTTTTCCATGTGAACTTTTAAGTCTTTAACTATTTTTAACTTATCTTTGTTTTATGTGCAGGAGGGTTTGGCCTGCATGTCTGCATGTGCACCACGTGCATGCATGGCGCCCTCAGAGGCCAGAGGTGTTGGAACCCCTAGAAGAAGAGTTGCAGGTGGTTGTGAGTGGCTGCATGGGTGCTGGAAACTAAACCCAGGTCCTCTGCAAGAGCAGCATGTGCTCTTCACCACTGAGCCCTCTCTCCAGCCACTGAATTTTTGAATTCTTATCATTCATTGTTACCTATTTGAGTAAGAGAGGTTAAGGAGTTGTGATCCTCTGTTTTGTTTTGTTTTTGTTTTTCGAGACAGGGTTTCTCTGTGTAGTTCTGATGCTTGTCCTAGATCTCTGTAAACCAGGCTGGCCTTGAACTCACAGAGATCTGCCTGGAGGAGTCACTTTTGTTGCCTTTGTTTGTCACACTCTCTGTGACTCTGCTGTGGCCTGCATACCTGTCAGTTTGCCTCTCTCTTACAGTTTTACAGGGAGCAGCCTACTCCTTTTATTTATTTTTAATTAAGCGCAGAAAGAGACAGTTTCATTATGTCATTTTCACACACATTTGCTCTCCTGCTTTGTTCTTGCCCCTCTCCCATGCTCCTAGCTCACTATGGCTGGTATGGTGGCCTTATTCAGCCAAAATAGTTCTTCCTTCTGCTTTCCTCTCTTGTTCATTCTACCACACTTTCTTTCAACCCACACTCATACTTAATATCTCTTCTTGCCTTCTCAAAATCCCTTTCTACCTGTATGACGTGTGGGGACGGACACACACACACACACACACACACACACACACACACACACATCTGGATCTCTCATAGGAAGGGAAACATGGTATTTGCCTTTCAGAGTCTGATTTATTTTAACTAACACGATGGTCTCCTTGTTTATCAATTTTCCAGGCAGTGTCTTCTTGAGGCATCAATCCCTGCCTAGTATCGCACAGGAAGAAGAGAATAAAGTGCTGTAACCGCACTGAGCAGAACAAGATGTAAAAATGCCTTCAAACCAGCTAAAGCCCACGGATACACCACCCCAGCCACAAGGCAGAAAATGGCAGAAACAATGTAGAGTGCATTACGATTGAAAAATGTTTAAAGTATATGTAATATACATATGCATATATGAGAACACATGCATGTACAATATAGAAACACTGAAGAACGTAAGAGGAAGGAAGGGGCCGGGGCAAAGGGAAAATAGAAGAAAAGCAGGGCTAAGTAAGAGGAACAAGAGTGGAGAAGAACATTATGAAGGTCAATAAAAAAAGAAACATACGTTAAAGAAAGAGATTGCCCAATTTAAAAACACATAAGCAATAATATGAATATAAGAAATCAAAACAAAACCTAACAGCTCTACTAAAAGTAGAGTAAAAAGATCTGAGGGGCCTGGGGTGAAGCTCAGTGTGTCAAGTGTTTGCCATGCTTCCGTACCTGAGGGCCACAATTCCGATGTCCAGAGCTGTGTAAACGCCAGGCACTTGTAGTGGCCTGTTTGCAACTCCACCACTTAGAAGGCAGGGACATGCGTTCTGTGGAGCAATCTGGCTAGCAAGACTATCCCAACCAGTGAGCTCTGGGTTTGACTGAGAGACCCTGCCTCAGTGAATAAGGTAAAGAGTAATGGAGGAAGACACTTGTTGTCAACCTTAGGTCTCCACACTCAGACCTACACACCTGTGAAAGGCTAGAAGGCCAGAGGGGCCATATGAAGGCTTAGACAACATGGTGATGGTGTGGACATCTGGAATGACCTGAAGCCTGCAGCTACCAGACATACGGAGACCATGAGTCAGCTAAAGATGCCGGGACCGCAGACACCCAGGGAATCATGACTAAGCAGAAAATACAGCTACGATCTAATCTGCTATGTGACCCTTTTTGGCAAAATGACACTTTTGTATGTTTTTCTATAAATATACCCTCCAGCCAGGGGTCAATGCCTTCACCTGGGATGCCTTTCCTCTGTGCTGTGTTTCTGTGAAATCCTGTATTTAACGTTGTTTCACTGTCAATGGTCTCTTGAGTGTGTCATTATGAAGGTCTTATCTCTCACACAAGTATGAGATAGACCCAGTTAAGACCTGTATCGGCAGTGGACACATGCTGCATGCAGTACTGGAACTGTGAGCAGCCCCAGAAAATTCGTTTTAAAGAGAAGCCTGTACTCTGCAGGTGAGATTTTGGCTGGACAGGAGGATCTTGGGTTGCTCTTAGACTAAGGCATCGTCACCTTGTTCTCAAAAATTGGGAGAGAATGGTGTGTTGCCCAGCCAGTGAAGCAGACATAGGGGATGGTACCAGCCAGCTCTCTCACCCGTTTTCTCCTGTCTCCTCCCTTTTTGGTCCAGCAGCGTTGCCAGGGTAATTGACCCAGAGGAGACCTTATCATAGGGTGGGGCAACTTTTGCTACAGCTAGATTGTAAGATAAATGAAGACTAGAAAGTCTTTACTGTGGAAAGGCTGCCTTGGGTAACTGAAGAAGCCAGGGAGACAGCAGTGAAGACAGAAGTAAAACATCTGTGGTCAGAGGTTGATGATGCCTGAAGCTGGGCTGCCTATCTCAAAGCTGCCTGCCTGCCTGCCTTCCTTCCTTTCTTCCTTCCTTCCTTCCTTCCTTCCTTCCTTCCTTCCTTCCTTCCTTCCTTCCTTCCTTCCTTCCTTCCCCCCTCCCTCCCTCCCTTCCTCCTTTCCTCCCTCCCTCCCTTCCTCCTTTCCTTCCTTCCTTCCTTCCTTCCTTCCTTCCTTCCTTCCTTCCTTCCTTCCTTCCTTCCCCCCTCCCTCCCTCCCTCCCTCCCTTCCTCCTTTCCTTCCTTCCTTCCTTCCTTCCTTCCTTCCTTCCTTCCTTCCCTCCCTCCCTTTTTCCCTCCCTGCCTACTTGCCCGTCTCTCTTCTTTCTCTTCCTTCTTTCCTTCCTATACCACCCATTTTTCTGAAAATCGTATTATGTCATTTTTTATGACTGAATAAAATTCCATTGTGTATCTATGTACTACATTTTCTTTAACTGTTCATCTGTCAGTGGACATCTCGACTGATTCTACTTCCTGCCATTTTGACTAGAGCAGCAATAGGCAAATCCATTGTAATCTGGGCTTTGATGGGACGTGCAGAGCCATACCACAGCACTGTAGGAGATCTCATCCAAACTGATGTGTTGGGCTTGGGTCCTAAGGAGAAAGTCCTGGATCAGTGATTTGATCCAGCAGAGGAGAGGATAAGGACGGAGAGGGCATCAAAAAGGTTGCTGTGAGGAAGCTCACAAGCGGATACCTGAGAGGCAGCCTCCTGTGGTTGGCACAGGATGAGGAGACAAGCTTAACTTGAACACTATTCAAGATCAGAGGTTCTAGCCACCTGCTCAGCCCTCATGTCTGGCACCACCATCTGTTCAGAGCCAAACTCACAGTGGGACATGGGGTTGGGACAGTACTGTGTGTGTACCTGTCTGTTTATGTGACCACAGAGAAATTAGAGGCAGAAGGCAAGATCTTGAATACTAGTCACCACACAAAGCAAACTTCTGCCAAAAGCTCTGGACAGAGCGAAATCTTGAGAGGGATGGAGGATGATGGCTCCAGTCACCCCTCAGGAGGAGGCTGGGTCCTCACATCAGATGGGCACTGAAGAGCAGCACTGGAGCCACAGATCCCCACACAGCAGGCAGGACTGACCCCCCTACACAGGGAGGCTCAGCCTTCCCTCAGAGGCTGTGTGCAGGGAGGAGTCCAGAGATTCAGCAGGGAAGTGGACTGAAGGCGAGGTTTGGAATTTCTGGAGTTTGAGGCTCAAGCCACTGTACAATCACTTAGAGATTTGATGGTTCTTATTATGCCTACATGCATTCAATTGGTGTGTTCTATCTGGGATTTTTGCATATTCCAGTCCTTCTATACTAAGTATGTTTTCATTATGGAAATGAACAATAAACCATGCATGGTGGTGTACAGAGGCAGGAGGATCTGTGAGTTCAAGGTCAGCCTGGGCTATATTGCAAGTTCTAGTCCAGTGAGAGCCACACAGTGAGACCCAATTTCAAAGCAAAAGAAGGAATAAATAAATACATACATACAATAAACAATGTCCACCCAAGTAACTCACACTAAATGGCAGTTGTAAAGGATGGGGGGGGGACACAACAAACTAAGAGGACCTAAATTAGAAAAAAAACCCAAATCAAATAATTGTTATCTTTTGAGCTTTAGAGAAAGGCCAAAGGTCTCATCCTCTTTCCACATCTAAGCCCTTACCCTGTCCATATCACATGCCTTACCCTGTCCACATCACATGTCTTACCCTGTCCACATCACATGCCTTACCCTGTCCACATCACATGCCTTACCCTGTCCACATCACATGTCTTACCCTGTCCACATCACATGCCTTACCCTGTCCACATCACATGCCTTACCCTGTCCACATCACATGCCTTACCCTGTCCACATCACATGCCTTACCCTGTCCACATCACATGCCTTACCCTGTCCACATCACATGCCTTACCCTGTCCACATCACATGCCTTACCCTGTCCACATCACATACCTTACCCTGTCCACATCACAAGCCTTACCCTGTCCACATCACATGCCTTACCCTGTCCACATCACATGCCTTACCCTGTCCACATCACATGCCTTACCCTGTCCATATCACATGCCTTACCCTGTCCACATCACATGCCTTACCCTGTCCACATCATATACCTTACCCTGTCCACATCACATGCCTTACCCTGTCCACATCACATGCCTTACCATGTCCACATCACATGCCTTACCCTGTCCACATCACATGCCTTACCCTGTCCACATCACATGCCTTACCATGTCCACATCACATGCCTTACCCTGTCCACATCACATGCCTTACCCTGTCCACATCACATACCTTACCCTGTCCACATCACATGCCTTACCCTGTCCACATCACATGCCTTACCCTGTCCACATCATATACCTTACCCTGTCCACATCACATGCCTTACCCTGTCCACATCATATACCTTACCCTGTCCACATCACATGCCTTACCCTGTCCACATCACATGCCTTACCCTGTCCACATCACATGCCTTACCCTGTCCACCTTTTTTGCTCCAAATCAGTGTGTCACGAGAGTGGCTAGCAACATCAGATGGGGGAGGACAGTTTGGGTTTCTCACATTAAGTTGCAATGAGAGATTTGTGTTTGGACTTCTTCACACAGTTTTACCACCTTCTCTTATGCTGCAAACTTGAGTCACATCAAAACCTGATTATCTTTTAGAACTGGGCAAGGAGCTGGACTCACTGGAAGCCTGGACGAAACCACTGCAGGAGGATGGAGGCTTCCTGCTGTTGAAGCCTAGTGTGCATATGGATGCTGCATGTGTATTAGTCCCTCCTGAGTCTGAAAAGGCTGCCTTCACTGTTTGTGTATTGTAAATGCTTGTTCATTTTCTGGTGACTTGAAGCAACAAAAGACGTTGATAGAGACATGTTTTTATTTTTGTTTTTTTTTTAAAATACATTTACAAAACCTAATCTCTGGAAAATTAAACTGGATACTCCCTTTTGTGTCTTTTTTGTTGCATATTACACATGCATATTTCTTATTTGAAATGAAAAGAGAAAGATTTTCTACAATATCCAAAGTACTAGGTTTTAATGGTTGATTTGATTGAATTTCCTTTAGGAAAGCAACGTTGTCCTTGCTGGAAATTAACAAATAGATGAATCCATTAAAAAAATCTTGCATTAAGTGGGGGGAAATCATTTCTCTATTGTAAAGCAGCAGACAGAAGTCACTGTGCCCTCAGCCATGTTTGCCAACAGCAGAGAGAATTCAACACATTCTCCCTGCTGTTCGAGTTATTGTCAGTCAGAGCTTGTAATCTTCCATATCTGTTGAGACACTACCATCCCCCTGCGGAGGAATAACTCTGTCTATAGGAGTCTGAGAGATCCGGAGTGGAAGGATGAAAACTTGGGGAGTTTTATAGAGATGATGCCTGCACAGATGCATTCTGAGGGAAAACTCATTTGATTCTTCAGAAATACATCCTGTTCCTTCTTGACTGTTTTGCGCCAGTGGGTGACTCGTAGCAGAAGACAAACTAGTAGGTGGATAAGAAAAGCCAGAGCAGGACAAATCCATGCATTAATGTATCACTTTGATCTGGCTTTTCAAATGTTTTACCATTCCATCGGCTCATTCCTCTAGATAATTGGAAAACGCGCTTCCACTGGCTTCCAGCCCGGGGCCTGTTCCCTTTCAAGGAAGCTGTCTCAGGAACACACCTGTGCTCTAGCAAGTTGTGTTCTTCCCTGGAACAAAGGGGAGGCAGAAAGACATTCTGAAACATGCCAATCTGCTTGGAACACCGTCTATCGGCAGAACTCCTCATGTTAGATCGTTTTACTCACAGTACCTGCTGATGCCTTCTGGCCTTTAGAGAACAGGACTCTCTGAAACGTTAGTGGGGGAAATAATGGTGGTAGCAGCTTCTGACTCCATCTCAAAAATATAGAACTGTCATCAATATGTTTTGTCATCATCTTAGTTAAGGTTTCTCTTGCTGTGAAGAGACACCATGACCATGGCAACTCTTGGAAAGAAAACATTTAATTGAGGGTGGCTCACTTACAGTTTCAGAGATTCATTCATTATCATCATGATGGGAAGCATGGTGGTGTTCAGGCAGATGTGGTGCTGGAGCTGAGAGTGCTACATTTTAACCAGAAGGCAACAGACTGTCACACTGAAGGAAGCTTGAGCAAAAGAGACCTCAAAGCCCGCCCACACAGTGACACACTTCCTCCAACAAGGCCACACCTCCTAGTAGTGCCACTCCCTTTGGGAGCTGTCTTCTTCCACACCACCACATCATCAAGGACAAGCAGATCTTCAGGGAGAAGGGTAAATACAGGAAACTGCTTTCATACTTATCTGAGAAACAGGACCAAAACAACCAGAGATTTGCAAAACATTTTTTTATGGAGGGCTGAACTTTTAGGTTTGGGTATGAAGAGCACATGAAGTAAAGTCAGTGCCAAGAAACAAGACAAGCGATCTAGTACAGGGATGGTGAAGACGTGAGGGTCCTGAGGATTCCCTCTGTTTACAGCTGACGTCATGGGTGCTGATAAAGGACAAGCGTGCTGGGCCAGAGTGAAGGCCAATCTGTGTTAGCAACAGCAGGAGCCACTGTTTGGACTTGGTCTGTAGGTTTCTCACAGTGAGGCCAAGAAAGTCAAAATAACACCTGCGTGGGAGGAGAGGAATTTGTGAGCGCTGGTCCAGGAATCTTTCAGAAAGAGTGGCAAGGATGCTTTGATTGGCTCTTGAGTGAGAAATAATCTTTACTGTGCCCAATAAAAGACTAGCTTGCTCTTGGTTGTTGAGCAGTCTGTCTATTTTCTAAAGATGTGTGTGTAAACAACCATGGAGGGATACACTATGCCTACCTTCCATGGTGGCTTCTTGTGTGAACAAACTCAAAACAATAGTTTAAAACAGAAATAGTGAGTGGCTTAGAGAAAAATAGAAGTGTTAACATCCATAGAGAATATCTCCTAGCAGAAGCGTTCATTTGGGAGGTTCTAGTCTTAGCCAGTGAGACCTGACTTTAACTACAATAGATAATCAACTATTCAATTATTCACTCAATCAGTGAATAAGTACTCAGGCATTTAGTCAATGAATCCAACAGTAATTTAAACATTTGCAGAATGCCTGCCCCATTACTCTGTGTTAAGGAACCGCAGAGACATGATGAATAAAGATGAGCATTTGCACACATGCATGCATGTATGTCTTAAGAGTTTCCAAACTAGAAAAATAAATAGTAATTAGAAGGATAATACAAGTCATAATGTCCAGCAGAAACAATACTGCACACTCCTCATAATTCTGTCTTCCTGGAATAAACACATCACAGCTATGATTTCCACCTTCTTTGGTCTTTGTGGCCATGCCACCCCAGGTATGGGCAGAAACAATGGAAGCCCCTGTCACAGAACCTCATTCTCCATTGTCCCCTGCTATGGATTCCATGGGAGACAACCAGAGCTCCATGAGGCTTTCATAAGCTAGAAGCAGATCTTCTTTCTCTCTCCTATATGAGAGAAGGAGCTGACTCACTCTGTAACACGCTAAACACAGGGAGAGAGATTTCCCATGAGCCTGAATAACATCCAGGTATGAATTCCAGCTTCTTCAGCTTCTGTGTATGGTTTTGTTTCTGTCAGGTCTGGGATTAGAGCCTAGAGGCAGGGTCATGTTGGCCTTTCTGGTCACTAAAGAGTATTAGATGCAATGGAGGACTCTAGACCAAGGAGGAGCCTTTTACTATTTGTTTAGTTTTGTGAAGTGAGAAATACTTAAATATAATCCAAATAAAGGAAATAAATAATGGAGAAGCAGAGAATAGAGTTACAGGAAGACAGGTCATAGCAGAGCAGAGAGAAAGTCTAAAGGACCTCACAAGCAGGTGGGGACAGGAAGCCTCAAAAACCAACTGCAAGAATAATGTCCCCAGCAAAGGCTGAAGCCCTGGGGCCAGAGGAAGAGCAGAAACTCCCCACAAAGAGACTTCCTACAGTTTTATCTCACAAACTGACGGATGCATATGATCTGCCTGTTGGTCCATCATTTCTGTTTCCAGTGCTAGGGACTGTAGCATGAATCTTCAAAGTTCTTATTAATAAAATCAAACCTGAGGCGAGTTATTGGGGTCCATGCTGGTAGATCAGAGAGACAGAACAAGCCACAGATATCTCACCTCGCCGGATCCTCAGCTGGTCTTGTCTCTTCAGACTGGAGGCCTCTGAGTCCTCATCCAGAATGGGTCTCAGCTGAATTACTGCTCAAAAGCCTGAATGCTTAACCAGCCAAAATCTTCTTGTTTCTGGTCCTCACGCCTTATATATCTTTTTGCTTTCTACCACCACTCTCTGAGATTAAAGGCTGGCTTTCTGGGATTAAAGGCGTGTGTCACCATGCTTGGCTATTTCCAATGTGGCCTTGAACTCACAGAGATCCAGAGGGATTTCTGTCTTTGGAATGCTAGGATTAAAGGTGTGAGTGCCACCATTTTCTAGCCTTTGTATCTAGTGGCTGTCTGTTCTCTGACCCCAGATAAATTTATTAGAGTACACAATATTTTGGGGAACACAATACCACATTTCCTCTCTTTTTGTCTAAAATTAAAAAAGCTTATAACTAATACAAGAAAAACTATCTTCAATAAGTATATGCAATATACAGTCAAGATTACATTAACAATGTCTAGTCCATTAACATTTGACAGATCCAGACAAAAAACTCCATTATATATATTAACAATGTCCAGTCAAGTAACATCGGATAAACTCAGACCAAAAAATCTTATTTAAAACAAGTAGTTCCTTTTTAAAAATAGATTCCATAATCTCCCTTTTTATCTTATCATATCCATATTCTCTTTTTTCTTTTCATAATACATTCAGTAGTCTACCTTTTGTCATTTTTATATCTTCCCCTTTTTCTTCAGTGTAGATTCAATGATCTACCTACTTTTCCTATTATTTCTTTACCTTTTTTCTCAGAGTAGATTCAATGATCTATCTCATATCTTACTCTCTTTTTCTTTTTGCTTTCTAGGGGTGAAGATATCTTTAGGGAATCTTGAAAAGAAAATTTTTGGGTTAATTGTCAAGTCCTGTATCATTTGTCCAGTCTCTGCATAAAAGGAAAGTTCAGGGCTTGTTTCAAGTCCTTGTTCAAGTAGTCTGTCAGGCTGGATCATCTCAGCTAGCCATCTCAAAATTGTCCTAAGCAGTTTGTAGTCCAAAGCAGATCTTTCAGCTTAATGGCTTTACCATAGTCCTTTTGAAGATTTCAAAGTTACTGTTAGGTGTGGTCATGGTTCCATGCAGACTTTTTTTTTTTTTTTTTTTTTTTTTTGGTGCCTCCTCTGTGGTTTGGAGCAATCACAGTCTGATAAATGTCTGTCTCTCGGAACCATGAACATTCTTCCCTAGAACAGAAAATCTTCACAACAATTTCACCCCACCAAAATTTGTCTTGCCAAAATTTTCCAAACTGACCTTTGCCAATGCTTTCTTGTAACACGATGGTCCTGGCAATTCTTCTCTGAACCGGCAGCAGTAAACCCTTTGTCCCTGGTAGCAGCATCTCCGCAGTCACCAACACGATGAGAAGGAGCTGGCAACGTGGAGCAGTAGCCACTGCTTCCATGGTCCCACCACTGTTTGTGGTTCAGTCCGGGCTAAAGCTTCTCCCAAGCCTCCTAGGCCGGCTCAAACTCGGGATCTTCCTGCCTCTGTCTCCTTCAGCAAATCCTACTGGTGTGCGCCACCACAACCGGCTGAGTGTAACTTGGGCCTAAGCTGGGGCTCACAAAGCCACAAGGCAAACAGCTTTTTCATGAATTCGTAACACGAACGTTGGGCGCCAGATGTAGCAGGAATCTTTTTTTTTTTTTTTTTTTTTTTGGTTTTTCGAGACAGGGTTTCTCCGTGTAGCTTTGCGCCTTTCCTGGAGCTCACTTGGTAGCCCAGGCTGGCCTCGAACTCACAGAGATCCGCCTGGCTCTGCCTCCCGAGTGCTGGGATTAAAGGCGTGCGCCACCAACGCCCGGCTTGTAGCAGGAATCTTAAAAGTACTTATTAATAAAATCAAACCCGAGGCCAGTTATCGGGGTCAATGCTGGTAGATCAAAGAGACAGAACAAGCCACAGCTATCTCACCTTGCCAATTCCTCAAGGGACCAAACCCAAGGCCTACAGTTGCTGGGCAAGTGCCCTAACTCTACAACAGAAAATAGGAATGGAAACAATTCTTTGACTCCCTGGTTTGGGCAAACTGAAAATAAATATGTCTTTCTGATCAAATTTTATTTCCTAATTTCTTAGAAATCCAGAGGGACTAGGTAGGGTAAAGGGTTTCTGAACCTATACGTTGTAACACCCTTACATGACCCATGGGAACTAGAAAAAACAAAAATGGGGGATGGCATTGGGATGAGGGGTGTGTGTGTGTGTGTGTGTGTGTGTGTGTGTGTGTGTGTGTAAGGCAAGGAGAGTAGAGAGCCCTAGGCTCTAATCCCAGACCTGACAGAAACAAAACAAAACCTTATTCTCTGCTGATTGTGCACTGAGTTCTTTTTGGAGCATTGCAGATACTTAGTTGACCCCACCTTGACTTCTAAAAGTAGCTACCTACAGCACGCTTTCTTTTGAATAGATGGAGGTGGATCTACCAGTGCTGTATGGGGAATAGCATTCATGCTTTCGGACCTGGCCCGTCCAGGCCCTTGCTGATACTGTATTAGGGTAACATGACTTCAGAGACAGAGGGAACTGATTCTGTCATCACAGTGGGGGAATTTAACTTGCTTCCTGGCAATGGTTCTCACATTACATTTGCCAATGGATGCCACTTAATGCCTCAACATGGACCCCAAAGGGGTTTTAATAGCATTTGGAAAATGGAGCAATTATCCAACCACCTACTGGTAGTTACACAGAAGGCGACCCACCACATTAGGTCATGACACTAAGTGACTGAGGGACAGTTTAAGCAACACTCCAGTATAACTTCACCAGCAGGAAAGCCAATCTCAGGCACCCTTCAATATCTCAGTCACTTGCCTTATTATCCCTTCCTATGTGGCCTGAGTCCATGGAGGATGTGAGTATACACTGCACGGGCACCAGAGATAAAAGGTCACAGGATGAGGCTGAGCCATAGTTTTAGAGAACAGGCATCATCTGGATTTATTAAAAACCACTCGCAGGATATGGATTTTTAAGGTCTAATGTATTTGGTCATACATATGATACCCCCACACACCTAAGAAATGCATGCACTCACAGTCGATGGCAGAAGTAAGCTAAAGGAAGCTTTTGGAACCCAATGGATGGATGTTGGTGGTGGCATCAGCACACATGCTGGGAGGCTGGAAGGGGGCAAGTGTCAGTTTGCTGTAAAGTTCTTGGAAGGCAGTCGGTGCAAGGTTGAGTGACAGAGGGGCCTTAGCTCAGAGGCAAAGTCGGTGCCCAGGATCTGGAGGAACATTCTTATTTCCTGGCTTGTTCATTTTCCTGGTATGTTGTTGACCTTGGTAAAATTCAGACTAATGTGACCCAGGTCTGGCATTACACCCTCGCACAGCTGCTCCAGGAAGAGACCACTTCCTTTGTCATTTTCTTAGAGCTCTTGCCCCAGGATGACTGAAAAAAAACTCTTCTCTACTTTGTGCTTTTGAGCCAGGATCCAGATGTCAGGTGCCAATCCTGGACTGAGAGCTGCCCAAGTTTTCTCTGAACTCTAAACAAGAACTTGAAAGGCCTGGCTGGTGGAGGGTGGGGACTGTGCAGCTCACTCCAGAGAGGCAGTCGGAGAGGCCTGCTTGAGACGACATCCGGTTCCCTGGGAAGTGCAAGTACACAGAGCTGTTCTTCAGTCCGGCCTCTGCATTGCTCCCAGAAGGACTTGGTTCCATCCTTGCTGGGTAACTTCCAGTTTGTTGGTTGGTCAGTTGGTTAGTTGTTTGGTTATTTGGTTAGTTGGGTGGTTAGTTGATTGTTTAGTTAGTTGGTTGGTTGGTCAGTTGGTTAGTTGTTTGGTTAGTTGGTTATTTGGTTAGTTGGGTGGTTAGTTGATTGTTTAGTTAGTTGGTTGGTTGGTTAGTTGGTTGGTTGGTTGGTTGGTTAGTTAGTTGATTAGCATTTTTGCTTGTTTGTTTGTTTACGGTGCTGGTGACTGAACCTGGGCCTCATTAGACAAGTGCTTAATCACTGAGCTAAACTCCCAGCCTCCTTTGGCTGGTTGGTGTAATGTTCTAGAATGTGCTTCAGGCCACAGCACTGCTGAGTCTGGCTCTGGGCCTTCAGGGTATAATCTTGTCCCATCTCCAATCTCTGGCACGCAGGAAAAATCTCTGATAATTCAACACAACTATGTCTGGAAAGTTGCTAGATCTCTGTTCACCATCACAAGGCATCCAAACTACCAGAGTACAATCTGGAGGACATCTCATCACTCAAGTTACAATGTGAAATTATACAAACCTGCCTTGACAACACATGTGCGATGACATCTACTGTCCCCAGCCCCGCTGTAGGGCCTTTGAAGACCCACAAGTGGCAGCTCGACGCTGCTGTTGAGCGTGGCAGTGTGGCAGTATAGACTTGGAGAGGTCTAGCCTCACCTATGGCCACTCGGCAGCTATATTCCTATTTTCTACCCCTAATGATCTTTCCACTGCTCAGGCAGGTTTCACTTTCCCAGCCCTTGGTTTTATTCCATCACGTTAGAGGTCTCTTTTTCTGGAAGAACTTTCCCGATCATTTCTCCTCTTCCAGCTCACAGCTTCATGTTGGCCCTTTGTTCTGGGCCCCACGCTCCCCACATCATAGGTTCTATCACTGCACATCATGGTTATTTTATTTGTTCTCTGGACTTTTCAGGGCACACAAGATTCATGGCAGCTTGATTGTCACCAAAGGCCCATGTGTTAAAGGCTCTTTTCCAGGGTGGGCACTGATGGGAGGTAGTGTGCCCCGTAGGAGGTGTGGTCTAAAGGAGACTCTGTAGGAAATAAGAGGGATGTCCCTGAAGGGACTGTGGAATCCCAGCCTCTTCCTTTACCACATGCACGGGCTCAAAGCAACAGAGCTAGTAAATCCTAGACTGTAACTGCAAATGTGAGAACCAGAGTAAACCTCTCTGTGTGAGATGACGACGGTCTCAGGTTCTCGGTTATCGTGGCAGAGACTATATTAGTTATTTTCTCATTGCTTTGACAAAATGCCTGATAAAAGCAACTTCAGGAAGGAAGGAAAGGAAGGGAGGAAGGAAAGGAGGGAGGGAGGAAGGAAGGAAGGAAGGGAGGGGGAAGGAAGAAAGGAAGGGAGGAAAAGGAAGGAGGGAAGGGAGAAAGGAAGAAAGGAAGGAAGGAAGGAAGGAAGGAAGGAAGGAAGGAAGGAAGGAAGGAAAGGAAAGGAAGAAGAGAGGGAGGGAGGAAGGAAGATTTATTTTGGCTCAGAGTTTACGGGTACACCATCCATCATGCCTAGAGGTTTTGCTTCTCAGTGATCCTGTCAGGCTGACAACTGATACCACCATCATGGGGACTATTTCAGTTTTATTCTCTACATTATTGTTCCCACCGCAGTTAGTGCCCGCCAAAGAGAAAGTGTCATTAAATACTGAGAGACGAAGTGAATGCCTGAGAAGAATGGTATTTGAACCCAAATCCCATAGGCTGCTACTTATCCTAATAATAGCCTCGCTGCTGCTGAGGACGGGCCCCTTGCTCAGAGGAGACAACGGAGGCCAACGTGATCCACAGCTGTGCAGATGTCATCGCTAAGTGTCTCAGCCATGTGTGTGCCACCTGCCATCTCTTCATTCTGCTACATCCCAGGTGTTCTTACCGTGTGCTTGATTTTCTTTCATTTGTGGATTTTTTTTGGGGGGGGGGTGTTTTCGAGACAGGCTTTCTCTGCGTAGTTTTTCGCCTTTCCTGGAGCTCACTTGGTAGCCCAGGCTGGCCTCGAACTCACAGTGATCCGCCTGGCTCTGCCTCCCGAGTGCTGGGATTAAAGGCGTGCGCCACCACCGCCCGGCACATTTGTGGATTTTTTAATCATGAAAATTTAAGTGTTTTTCCTCTTGCAATATTCCCTCACTTTCTGTTATCCAAGAAAGGTGACAGAAAGTTTAGGGCAAAGGCTTCGTCATCTACTGACTGGTTTAGTTTCATGATTTCCACACCACGCAGTCATCCAAACTGCGCTGTTATTCCCTTGTGTCTGCGTGTCTGCATGTACGTGTACATGCAAGTATGTGTATGTACATATGTGATACACATGAATGTGAGTTTGTGTGTGGAGACCAGAAATTAACCTCCCAAGCCACCCTAGCATTGTCCACCTTTCTTACTCAGAGTCTCTCATTGTCTTGAAACTTGTCACTTGGGCCAGGCAAACTGCTGAGACTCAGCTGTCTGTCCCCTGCCACCCTCCCAGTGCTGGGGTTGTAAACAAGTGACACCACAGTTGCCTCCTTCCTGTGGGTTCTGGGGTTGACTCAAATCCTCACGCGCCAGCCCTAAAGGCAAGCACTCCACTGATGACCCATCTCTCCAGCTTCATCTTACACTGAGAATTCCTCTTTAGAAACACAGTTAATACCAAAAGAAATGGAAAATTATAACTTACATTTAGACAAAAATCAAAATATCTCTCATGACAGAATCCTTGATAATTTATCTCTATTATATAATTTCTCTATTATATGATAATTTATCTCTATTATTTAATAATTTATCTCTATTATATGACACAATAAAAACACAGAGATTAATAGATATTGGCAACAATATGATTTTCATGCATATTAATAAAATGTCTTTTAAAAGCAGAATTAGAATATATTTTACTTCTTTTAAAAAATGTTTAAAACTTTAAAAAATTTCTCTGTGTGTGTGTATGTGTGTATGTGTTTATGTGCATCATGTGGGTCTAGGTGCCTGCAGAGGCCAGAGGATATCAGAACACTTAGAACGGGAGTCATAGGCAGCTTTGAGCCACTGATGTGAACACTAGGAACCAGCCCAGGTCCTATGCAACAACAGGAAGTGCTTCTAAGCACCGAGTCACCTCTCCAGCCTCTGAAAATTAAGTCCATAAAAAATATCCACATGCACATGTCCAGAGAAACACTAAGATGTGGTGGTAATCTAATTGTATTGAAATATTATTTTGATTTGTACTGAAATATTAATTTGATTGTATGTTAATAAATAAAGTTGTCTGGGGGTCAGAGCTATTAGAGCCATAGCAAGAGTGTGGCGGTGGTGGCACACGCCTTTAATCCCATAGATATCTGTGTGTTCAGGGTCAGAGCTATTAGAGCCATAGCAAGAGTGTGGCGGTGGTGGCACACGCCTTTAATCCCATAAGATCTCTGTGTGTTCAGGGATACAGCCAGCATTGGAGACATATGCCTTTAAGACCTAGGGGGCTGTACATTCAGACAGTGACGAGGCAGTCATGTGTTTGGGTTTACAACCAATGAGAAGGCAGAACAACATACTTTAAAAATACGAACCGAGAGGAAGTAGGTCTCTTTTCGCGAAGCTGGGACAGCAGGAGGAAGGGTGAGATTTTAGCTCTGAGCTCTGACCTCTCGGCTTTCTCTTTTACATTGTTTCTGTGTTTCTTATTTAATAAGACGGTTGGTTACATCTACATCTGGCGCCCAACGTGACAAGAATCCATTAAAAACTGCTTGGCTTGGCGGCAGGTCCGCTTTCCCGCAAGGGCGGCAGGCGGCCCGCGGCGGCGGCGGCGGCGGCGGCGGCGGCGGCAGCGGCGGCACACGGTGGCCGGCGGCGATCGGCTTCTTAGTCCGAGCTGCTGGCGTCCTAGTCCGGGTAGCAACTTCTAGCCCGGGCCTAGGTCTGTGAGCAGCTTGCCTAAAGCCGGTGCTACAAACAACTCAGACCTGCCCTGCCGAACAGGGCCCTGCCTGTAAAGCCAACGCACGTGGTCGGAGCTTAAGGAAGCCAGACCCAAGCCTTGACTCGGCACAAGAGGGAACACGTGGCTGCATTTAAGCTTTAGCCGGCTACGCTTTCTTGTGCGTTCTCTCTTTCCTCTCTCTCTCTCTCTCTCTCTCTCTCTCTCTCTCTCTCTCTCTCTCTCTGGATTTACACCTGGGACACTAGGTGGCTGCTTTGAAAATCCCCTCGGATTTCTACTGTTCTACGCAGATTTGGTAAGTCATAATATATCAGATATTTTAAAGGAAACTATCTAAAAGAGAATTTTTTTCCACATTAAAAAACAAATGGGTTTTATGTGTACATTGGAAGAAAATTGGTTTTTGTTCGAAATTTTAGGCAGTCTGGCAATGGAACAACTATATAATATTAGTATTGGTGGAATTATGCACCTCATCACTATAATAATCCACATTTTAATATTTAAAAAGATAGTCAATTTAAGTGCCAGGATAACAGCGTTAGAAGAACTTGTTAAACCTGTAAAAATTCAGACAGAAGAAATTAACAGTGAAGTTGTTTCAAGTCGGGATCATAAGGTTGCAGAAAGAAAGCCTGTTTTCACACAGTCACCCTTAATTTATCCTGTAACAGTACAGCAGATGCCTGATCAAATGGCTACACAAAATACTTGGGCTCCAATTGAAATGTTGGATTTAAAAAGGTTTAAGGAGGCAATAGTATCTTATGGCATGCATTCCCCATATGTAAAGCAAATGTTAAACACTTGGTCAACATATAATAGGATAGTACCACAGGACTGGCGGGACCTCGCACAAGGTGTTCTGGAACCCAGCCAGAGACTTCAATTTCTGACTTGGTTTAAGGAGGAGGCTAAAAACATAGAAAAACAATGGAGGGATAAAGGAGTACAAGTTTGCCAGGATCAGCTTATGGGCGAAGGCCAATATGCTTCAGCACAAGCACAATGTTTATATGATGTCCAAACCCTAATTTTATGTCGAACGGCAGCCTTGAATGCATGGGACAAAGTTGAGGAACCAGGAAAAAAATCTGAGTCATTTACAAAGGTGAAGCAAGGCCCAAAAGAGTCTTTTACAGATTTTTTACAAAGACTGGCTTCAGCAGTAAAGAGAACGGTCTCGGATTCAGAAGCTGGTAAGGCAATAATTGAATCTTTGGCCTTTGAGAATGCGAATGCAGCATGCAAAAGAATAATCAGGCCATTAAGGGCAAGATCTGCACCTATGGAAGATTGGATTAGAGAAACAATTAATGTTGAAGCTGATGAGCATGATGATACATGGGTAGGAGAAGTAATTTCAAAAGGTTTGAGGAGTGTTAGATGTTTTAGATGTGGAAAGCAAGGACATTTGAAAAGGGACTGTAGACAGGTCATTTCCAGAAACAATGTTTCTTCAAGGAACAATGGCAACAGAATGCCCCTTCCTTCTGGAGTATGCAGAAGGTGTGGTAAGGGAAAACACTGGACCAACGAATGTAGATCAACAAAGGACAGACAGGGTAATCCTTTGCCTCAGTCTTCGGGAAACTCCCAGAGGGGCCTCAGGCAGGCCCCCAGTGCAAATCCAGTTCAAACCTTTCCGGCAGCCATAGAGGAAATGCCTGCTCTGGAGAGCGATTAAATAACCAAATGCCTATTGGAATAAATCATGCTGGTCAGAATGATGAAACAGAGAGAATAGAAAATTCAGGAGAAAACATAAAGAAAATTTTTTGGCAAACTTCTATTAATGAACAAAGACCAAAATTAACGATAAAAATAAATGGTGTTTTGTTGTCTGGTCTGGTAGACACAGGTGCGGACGTTACCATAATTGCACCAGAATTTTGGCATCCAACTTGGCCTCTTCAGGAGGTAAACGTTCAACTGTTAGGAATTGGGACATTATCTCAGGTGAAACAGAGTGCAAGATGGCTCGAATGTATAGGTCCAGAAGGACAGAGAGGAAAATTAAAACCATATGTGGCTAACATAACTATGAACCTGTGGGGTCGAGACTTGTTGCAACAATGGAATACTCAGATTAACATCCCTCCAATCTCAGAAACAAATCATAAACTAGCACATGTTACTGAGAGAAATATTAGAAGATATTGTTCTAATGAGTGGTCACCAGCCATCCATATTATACAAGAACAGGGCACAATAACTGATGATCTTCCAAAGACACCAACAGCTCTACCTTTAAAATGGTTAACAGACAAGCCTGTATGGGTCCAGCAATGGCCTTTAACAACAGAGAAACTCCAGGCTTTAGAAGAGCTGGTAGAAGAACAGTTAAATGCTCAGCATATTGAAGAATCAACCAGCCCTTGGAATTCTCCTGTATTTGTTATTAAAAAGAAATCTGGTAAATGGAGAATGGTAACAGACCTTAGGGCAATTAACAAAGTAATTCAGCCAATGGGTTCTCTACAATCTGGGATGCCTTTGCCTACTCTGTTACCAAAAGGATGGCCTCTCATAGTTATTGATTTAAAAGACTGTTTCTTTTCAATACCCTTACAAGAAAAAGACAGAGAAAGATTTGCTTTTACAGTGCCTACTTATAATAATTCTCAACCGGTTAAAAGATTTCAATGGAGGGTCCTCCCACAGGGAATGTTGAATAGCCCAACTCTGTGCCAATATTTTGTACAACAGCCATTGGAAGTGATACGTAAAAAATTTCCTAAATCTATAATTTATCATTATATGGACGATATTTTACTAGCTGACTCAAATGCAGATACTTTAGAAATAATATTTGAAGAAGTAAAGAAAATTTTGCCTCGCTGGGGATTACAAATTGCTCCTGAAAAGATACAAAGAGGAGATTCTATTAATTATTTAGGATATAAAATAGAGCTACAAAAAATTAGACCCCAAAAGGTGCAAATTCGGAGAGATAGACTACAGACTCTTAATGACTTTCAAAGATTATTTGGAGATATTTCTCATCTACGAACTATTGTTGGGGTAAAAAATGATGAACTGACTAATTTGTTCAAAACCTTAGAAGGTGACAAGGACTTAAATAGTCCAAGAGAATTATCACCTGAAGCTGAGAAAGAATTAGCATTGGTAGAAAAGAAAGTGCATGAAGGACACGTGAATCGTATTGATCCAAAGCTGGATTGCATTTTGGTTATCTTACCTTCTAGGCGTTCTCCTACTGGAATATTAATGCAGAGGGAAGATATTATATTGGAATGGATATTTTTACCAAATAAACCAAATAAAAAATTAAAAACTTATGTGGAAAAAATCTCTGACTTGATTTACAAAGGAAAATTGAGACTTCGTCAATTAGCAGGCATAGACCCAGCAGAAATTGTCGTACCATTAACTAAGGAGGACATTGAAAAATTATGGACAGAAAGTGAACCTTGGCAAAGAGCTTGCAGTAATTTTTTGGGAGAAATTAACAGCAAATATCCCAAAAGCAATAGAATTGATCTTATAAAGAGAGCTGAATGGATCTTGCCTCGAATTGTACGGCAAAAACCCATATCTGGAGTTCGTACATTTTATACAGATGCCAACAAAGAAGGAAAGGCAGGTTACAAATCAGAAAATTTAAGTAAAGTGGTTCAAAGTCCGTATAATTCAGTGCAAAAATCAGAATTGTATGCTATTCTGTTGGTATTAATGGATTTTTCAGAACCTCTCAACATAGTAACTGACTCTCAGTATGCTGAAAGAGTGGTGTTACATATTGAGACTGCAGAATTTATCCCTGATGCTTCAGAATTAACTTCACTATTTATTCAATTACAAGATACAATCAGGAAAAGGAATCATCCTTTATATATAACTCACATTCGATCCCATACTGGTCTGCCAGGCCCTCTAGCACAAGGCAATGAAGAGATTGATAAATTATTGATAGGAAATGTGCTGGAGGCCTCAGAATTTCATAAAAAACATCACGTTAATAGTAAAGGTTTAAAAAAGGATTTTTCCATAACCTGGCAACAAGCCAAAGAAATAATAAAGAAATGTCCTACTTGTTCCTTCTACAATCAGACGCCATTACCAGCAGGATGTAACCCAAAGGGTACTCAGAGAAATGAAATCTGGCAGATGGACGTGTTTCACTTTGCAGAATTTGGAAAATTGAAATATGTACACCACACTATCGATACTTATTCAGGATTTCAATGGGCAACTGCTTTGAGTTCTGAAAAAGCTGATTCTGTAATCACTCATTTGCTAGAAGTTATGGCCATCATGGGTATACCTGCACAAATCAAAACTGACAATGCTCCATCATATGTCTCTGTTAAAATGAAACAGTTTTTTGCTTATTACAATATAAAGCATATTACAAGCATACCACATAATCCTACAGGTCAAGCAGTTATAGAAAGATCAAACAGAACTCTAAAGGATATGCTAAATAAACAGAAATGGGTAACAAAAACCCCCAGAAATAGACTGCATAATGCTCTTCTAACTTTGAATTTTCTGAATGCCAATGAGAAAGGAACAACAGCTGCAGAGAGACATTGGATAATAGAAAAAACTACAGAATTAAATCAGCCTATATACTTTAAGGATGTGCTGACCTCAGAATGGAAACCAGGGTATGTATTACATTGGGGACGTGGTTTTGCTTTTGTTTCTACAGGAGAAGATAAGCTGTGGGTACCATCAAAATTGATAAAGGTTCGATTTGAATAAGAGAGACCTCTTAATTAGAGGAGGTGATAGTTCATCAACCAGCATGAACATCCAATTTAAACTAACTTGTATCAATAAAACATGCCTTTTCATTTCATCAGATAATAACTTGCCAAAAAGGAACATCCCCAAAATTAGTCTTGGGGAAAAGTTTTTGTTTTTGTCTTTTAGGAGAATGAAGGTTAAGGAATCTGAAGAACACTGGACAAATGAGACAACTGAAGAAAAGGGACAAATCATCTATCCCAAGAAACAGAGTGAAACGGTGTATGGGTATATATTATCTAAAAAAAAAAAAAAAAAAATTTTATGTCTTCCTAAATGTTTGTTTCTGCTTTTCTCTAAAGATTTAACACTATTGGTCTTCTAACAGTCCCAGTTCAATTAAAATTTAAAGCTGACTTTGGAGTTGGAGAATGGCTCTCTCCTTCTTTAAAATCAAGCATGTTGTTAAAAGGAAAATGCAGACTCCCTGTATCATGCCAGAATAAGAGCCATCTTCTGCTATGGTACAGGACAAAAGCAAAATTAATTAAGGGACTATTCTATTACTAATCTCAACTCTTTGATTCTATTCTGATTCTTTAAACTTTTCTCAAAGTATAAATTTTATATCAAAATTTACAAGATTAATATATATATATATACATTTTAAACTTTGTTAAGATATGAATGGTCACATAGAGTACTAACTAATTCTAGAAAAAAGGCTAGCTGCATATATATGTTTTTGTGTTCGAGTCTCTTATCAGTTTTCTGCAGGAAATCACGGCCAGGCCTAATATCAACTGAAGTCTCCAGAAAGAAGATGGGGCCCCACAACAACAACAATTCCACGTGGACAATAATAATATCATTAAGCTGACAAACATCATCCACAGATCAGCTTTGAACTACAAGGTGCTCAGAGCAATTTTGAGATGACTAGCTGAGATGATCCAGTCTCAAAGACTACTTGAATAAGGACTTGAGATAAACCCTGAACTTTGGCATTATACACAGACTGGATAGTGAAGGATATAGTTACCTCTCTTAGAATTTGACAATTAACCTAAAATTTTTCTTTCAGGATAAAGAAAACTTCGCCCATACCCAGCAGGAAGCAATTTTAAGAATACGACGCCCACATTCCCAAAGAGGTGGTGTGGGGCAGGTGGTTTTTTGGTCTTTTTAATGGGTTCTGGGTCTGGGATAATTTTCAGTATTTAGGGGGGTTGGTTACAAGTTATTGTCAAGGGTTAGGAAAAAGGCTAAGCAAAGGAGATTAGATTTAAGGTTCTTGTTTAAAAAAAAAAAAGAAAGAAAGAAAGAAAGAAAGAAGGAAAGAAAGAAAGAAAGAAAAAAAAAAGAAAGAAAAGAGAAAGACAATTACTAGTTTTAAATACTTTACATTGGATTGAATTGTTTTATATTGTACACAAATTTGAAACTGATATTGTTAGAAAATGCTATATGTATATTTCTAATTGTATTTATTCCATCCATTTAACAATGTAATGCAAATTTCTGATCCTTGAATGTTATTATTATCAACTATTAGGATATAAAGAAATGAAAGCTAGTAGTTAGACATTATCATAGAACTTGTAGTCATATTGGATATGTTTTAAAAATTGAGCAGAGATGTTTTAGACAGGTCATCTTCAAACCCTTCAGAGATCTACAGAATATGGCATTTAAAATGTTTTAATAACTTAGAAAATTTTTCTTTTTTGAGACATGTCGGCTCCTGGCAGTACCAATCTACTTTAGAGAAAATATGGGCATTGAAGAAACTGCATATGGAGTCAACTTTCATTCTGGCAAAAGTTAGCCACTGGACAACAAAGTATCCTCGAATCAACAGGACAAAATGGACAGACAGATCACGAAACGAGGGACTACTGATTCTTGCCAAAACAAGTGTGGTTATGGCTTTATCAAAAGGCATCTTCTGAGGCCAGGACAATATGGCCCCATCCCTGAAGTGGCCTTCGCATCCGGAAAAGGTACGGTGCCCTTTTCTTCGAAGGCAGCTTAACAGGCAGAGGGCCGATGGATTCTGTTGTACAATGGAACAGCAGCTGAAAGCTCATGCCTCTCAAAAGTAGACTGGCATTTAATAGAGGGATGTGGAGAAGAAGGGGATGCTGAGATGAAGCCATATATACACAGCCAAGAAGAATGGACAGCTGAATTAAAAAACTGTCAACAATTTCCAGAATTTAAAATCCTGAATCATGACAGGACACTAGTGGAATTCAGGTGTTTCTGGTACGTGGACTGCTCTCACCCAATGTGAGGTTGAACTGTTGACCTTGTGTACATCCTACTTCACAAATGAGTCTGTCAGATACACTAAGCCTATAGGCTGAAGATGATGCCCCAACACTGCGGAGAAACCTCAGGTGACTGCCCAGGCAGCTGGCTGTTTCTGTCAACTCACAAAATTTTTTTGGAAGTTGCTTGCATGCACTTCCTGTTTTTATTTTTGTTAGCTAATATTATTCCCTTCTTGGGTCTCTGAGGGAGTTGAAGATTAGTTAGTTATGGTTGAAGATTAGTTAATTATAGTTGAAAATTAATTAGGATAGAAAGTACATTAGATACATCTTGGAATTATCAAAATAGGATAGATAATGGAATTATTTTCTCTGATTCGTCAAATACCTGTTTAGGTATTTATTACTTGTATATATTGTATATAGTTATTGTACTTTTGTATATAGTTTTTCTTTTGTTAGTCATAACCTTTTGCTTTTTTTTCTTTTTATTAAAATAGAAAAGGGGAAATGTGGTGGTAATCTAATTGTATTGAAATATTATTTTGATTTGTACTGAAATATTAATTTGATTGTATGTTAATAAATAAAGTTGTCTGGGGGTCAGAGCTATTAGAGCCATAGCAAGAGTGTGGCGGTGGTGGCACACGCCTTTAATCCCATAGATATCTGTGTGTTCAGGGTCAGAGCTATTAGAGCCATAGCAAGAGTGTGGCGGTGGTGGCACACGCCTTTAATCCCATAAGATCTCTGTGTGTTCAGGGATACAGCCAGCATTGGAGACATATGCCTTTAAGACCTAGGGGGCTGTACATTCAGACAGTGACGAGGCAGTCATGTGTTTGGGTTTACAACCAATGAGAAGGCAGAACAACATACTTTAAAAATACGAACCGAGAGGAAGTAGGTCTCTTTTCGCGAAGCTGGGACAGCAGGAGGAAGGGTGAGATTTTAGCTCTGAGCTCTGACCTCTCGGCTTTCTCTTTTACATTGTTTCTGTGTTTCTTATTTAATAAGACGGTTGGTTACATCTACACTAAGAGACAAGACAAGTGGGCTTGGGTATAATATACATAATCTGATATAAACAGAATCCCACAAACACTGGAAGGAAAAAGCATCACAGTTGATGAGAAACTGGCTGAAAATATTCTAAATCTGATTATAAATGTCAAGAATGTTCAAGAAACTCTACAACTCCCATACAGAATAAAAGACAAGAGAAACACACCAGGCACATTGTAGCACTGATATTTTATATAATTAACAAAGGAACTTGTAAAGAGCAACCCAAAGAAAAGCAAAGATTCATTGTTGAAGGGATAAAATGGGGATGAAGAATGCAGCCTCAGCTTTGGAAGCTGCAAGACAAAGGAAACATGGTTTTAAAGTCTTAAACAAATGGCTGGCGCCCAGGATTACACTCCTACAAAGCTACAGATAAGCTCCAAGAACCTTGACAGGGCATGCCAGGGCATGCCATCTGTGCCATCTACCATCACCAGCTCAATGAACCGAAGCTAGGACACATCAGGATGGGCCATCCACCTTCACCAACTCAAAGAAGTTTAGCACATTCTTCATAGACTAGCTCAGACAGTGAGGGAGGGAAAGGGGAATGGGTGATCAAATGTGAGCATGTGGGTGGAGGTGCACAGACAGGGACCTTTAAGGCAAATAGCTTTCTAGACAATGTAGATGTAACAGTCTTATTAAATAAGAAACACAGAGCCAAATGCAGAGTTAAAAGCCCAAGAGGTCAGAGTAGTAGCTAAGAGCTGATACTAAAAAACCTTTCTTACCCTTCGCTGCTGTTGCCATCCTTCCCCTCAGAAAGAGACTTACTTCCTGTTTACCTGTCTTTTTATTGACTTTCTGTTCTGCCTTCTCATTGGTTATAAACCCAACCACATGACCTCCTCGTCACTGCCTGTCTATACAGACCTCCAGGTCTTCTATGGTTGGTATTGAGATTAAAGGCATGCTGGCTGTATCCTTGAACACACAGAGATCTATCTGTCATGTGATCAGGATTAAAGATGTGCGCCACCACCACCCGGCTTCTGCTATGGCTTGCTAATAGCTCTGACCCCCTCTCCAGCCTCTGAAAATTAAGTCCATAAAAAATATCCACATGCACATGTCCAGAGAAACACTAAGAGACAAGACAAGTGGGCTTGGGTACAAATAAAATCACATTTCAGTACAAATAAAATATCACCATAAGACACCACAACTGGCCGGGCGGTGGTGGCGCACGCCTTTAATCCCAGCACCCGGGAGGCAGAGGCAGGCGGATCTTTGTGAGTTCAAGGCCAGCCTGGGCTACCAAGTGAGTTCCAGGAAAGGCGCAAAGCTACACAGAGAAACCCTGTCTTGAAAAAACAAAAAAAAAACCAAAAAAACAAAAAAACAAACAAACAAACAAAAAAAGACACCACAACTGAACCTGGCCATTCACCAGCCTCTTTCTTGGCTCATCATCAGCTGTGAACTTTAAGGTGTTTCCTTCACACCATAGGACTTCAAAACAAACAAGCAAACTAAGCCTTTTGGGATTTTAGCCCCCCAAGGCACTCTTGTTCATCTTCTGACCTCTTTCTTACCATGCAATAGCTTAGGCCTGAACAAGTCCCTTGAAGGGAGACTTTTGTGAAGACCTCCCTCCTCCATCTCTTCAGGTCCTGGTTGCTCTGGTCATTATGAAGTCTAGTGTTCACCTTTCCAGATCAACTAGTTTGCTACCACCTCTGGCTTTCACTTCCTGCCCCTCCTATCCTCTGCATGCCTCCTGTGAATCAGTGGGTTATCTGGAGAGAGGCAAGAGCTATGGGTCTGCACTGCGCACTTCAAAGCCCATTCTTTCTCTTCTACACCTTGACCGCATGCCCTCTGTACTTACTAATTTATAATAAATCTGAGTATCAGGGGCTTTACAATTCTTTTCTTTCTGGAATTTTATTGAACTTGTATAGCCACTTGTAATAGAGGTCTGATTCAACATGCCCTCGACAGCCCAAACCTTGAGTCCATTCAATATACTCTCTCTTCTAAAGCACCATTAATAGTGAGAGATAAATATTTTATTAAGAAATAAGTTCAAGGAGAGATGGTTTGGTGGTTAAGAGCACTCACTGCTCTTCCAGAGGAACCAGGTTCAGTTCCCAGCACTGCCGTCAGGAGGTTCACAACCTGTAACTTGTAACTTCAGTTCCAGGGGATCCAGGACTTTCTTTTGCTCTCTACAGGTACCCATGCACATGTAAACACATACATAAACACACACACACACACACACACACACACACACACACATACACACAAAGAAAACAAAATCTTTTTGAAAGATTTTATTTAGCCATACTAAATGAAAGATATTAAGAAAACGAGAATTACTAAAGACACAGAAAGGTATCTTACATGGGAAGAGTCAACTTATCAGACAGAGCACACTGAGACTAGCATCTGGACCATCCTACCCCACCTTCCTCTCTGTATAAAGGAAATACACAACTACAGAAATCTACTGGAAAAAGTATATACAGCACCACATGCTAATTTTTAGGAATTATGACAATCTGCCATGTACACACCAGAGAAAATTCATCCCTTCAAAAAATTACAGAGTAATTTGATAACTGAAAGTAATATACAAATCAACAGTAGGTAAGATATTTGTAACAAAAACATATGATGTGGATTATACTCATTGTTATTAACAAAGCTGATTGGCTGATAGCTGGGCAGGAAGAGATTGAGTGTGAGAGCCAGACTAGGAGAATTCTGGGAAGTGGAAGGGCAGAGTCGGGGAAGATGCCAGCCAGCCACTGAGAAAGCAAGACATGTAAAATGAGGTAGCAATCCACAAATCATGTGGCAAAGCATAGATAAGAAATATGGATTAATCTAAATGTAAGAGCTAACTAGTAATAAGCCTGAGCCATTGGCCAAACATTTATAATTAATAAAAGCCTCTGAGTGATCATTTGGAAATGGCTGGGGGATGGGGCAGGACAGAGCAAAGCCTCCATTTATTCATTAAATGTATTCACTAAAATATACAAAATTTCACCATCAAAAATCTTGCATTGTATGATTTAGTACTAATTTCATATCAACCAGATTCAATTGCTTTGAACTCTATTTCAGAATATCTATTTTTTAAACTAATATCTATTTTTAAGCTATAAATGTACATATGTAAGCTATCCTTCTTCTCTTCAAGTTTTCTGGACTCCACAACTGAAACCTAGATTTCAGATACAGACACAAGCCCACGGTTATCCTCAGCAGCAGGGGTGGGGAGACCTTCACAGCATGGCTCTGAAACCCTCACTCACATTGTTTTTAGAACTGAAGCAATCATGCAGAATTCCTTCACTTCCCTTGGTTATCACCCTGTAAACTGGCTCTGAATTCATCGCTGTAGCCTTCTATGTGTTCTGCACTGACATTCTGACTGTGCAATCTACACTTTGCAAGAGAACAGGGAATTCCAGCACAGAGGAAATCATAGAGTGAGGCATGGGGTGACATCAGGAGCACCTTTCCACTCCTATTTACCCAGACTGTGGCTGTCAGTCCTGCATTGAGGTCTCCTAGTACATCAGTTTCTAATGTGTCAGCAACAATCACAGGGTTCCCTGGCTGCACTCTAATGAGACTTAACAGCGTAAGATGTGGAAGGTGCCAGCTTCTCCTCCCTCTGCCCTCCCCCTACAACAACACCATCAAAGACGGACAGGGAAAGCATCTATCTTCTCCTGTGTCTGTCTGTTACCACTTGTCAACAACAGCAGGCAGACCTCTTTGTTTAGTGCAGTGAGCATGGCTTTGACATCTTCTACTAGGGTCATATGCAGTAAACTGTAGATTTCCACAGGAAACAACATTCCCCAGCCAATTTCCTACTGTCTCTACTGCCTTTGGTTTCCTGGATCACACTGCCAGTGTGAAGTCCTCACGTACTGTACGGATGAAAGCATCCCTCGCTGAGTTTGACTTGAGCTTGGTCACAGATGACTTCAGCCCCTTCCTAGTAGTGGAATTTCAATTGTTAGAGCCTTGTTACCTGATGAAGTATGAAGCTCGGGACCGTTAGAGTTGGACGGATTGACTTTTAAAGTGGGTTTTCCACCTTTAAATGTCTCCTTAAAGGTGAAGGCCAAGGAAGGAGAGCATAGAGGGATGGAGACTGGAGAGTGTAAGGAAGGTGTGTGACAGCGGTCTGTAGTTACCAGAAGCAGGATGCGAGTCACCAACATCTCACAGAAGGAATGTTTTCTCAGCATTTATGTCCCAGGGGGCTCAACACAAGGGGTCAAAGGCGTCTCTCCAACATGTTTCTCCCACTTGCTCTGGCTAGCGATGAGCCTGTTGCCCAGGTCCAAGAAGACCAAAGGACCCAGCTCAGGCCCACAGATTCAGTTTTCCAAGTCACAAGCAAGCTCACTATTAAATATATTTAATCAGCATATTCATCAGAGGGAAAAAAAACACCAATATTTAATGTAACACAAAAACTTTGCCAACCTTAAAGGGAGCCATCTGGTTGCTCTTTCTTAGTACACAAATTGCTTACTTTTCAGATTCCTGTCATACGTAGCATTCACTTCCTTTTGCACACCTACAGGAAGACACAGCAATTACAACTCAACCTGAAGATGTGTTTTGTCCACTGTAGTTTACCGGTTGGCCATCAGTTTGGGCTGGTGTCACGGCACGTTCTCGTCTCTGGGCTGTGTCACAGTGACCCAGAGGACCAGATGGCCTCCTTCTCGTGCAAGCTCTGCTCCCCAGCGCAGCACCTGCTACTGTTCAGATGGGCATCTACCTAACTCATTCTGAGGTGGGGATTTGTGAGTGTTCTGTGGAGCTAAATGGGAAGGGGATGGGGCGGGGGTTGAGTGAGTTTAGGAGAGAAGTGACTACAGAACGCCATAGTTGGATTAGGAATAAAAAAAAAAAATCTGCTGCCATTATCCTCCTAACTGTCTCTGGACACGCTGAGTCCTTCAGGCCAAAGTCCCAATCCCATTAAACTTGAACGGGTTTCTAGCAGCCTTACCTGCTCACAGCTGTCTTCAGGGTCTAGCCTGCCTTTCTCCCAGCCGCTCTACTCCAGTGACTTAAAGGCATTAAGACCCAATGCCTCCAATGAAAAGCAGGCTACAGAAATGAAATCTCCAACCTCCTCACATGCTGTGCTGTGAAACCCTGGAGCAGCCGGACCTAATCTCCAGATTTATGCTTGCCTACTTTTTCAGCGTGACTCCTAAAATCTAAGCCGTAGCACAGAGCGTGTCAAATTACCGCACAGATCAAATGTCAACTTAGCAGCCACTTCGGAGAATGCATTGGCACCAAGACTTCTTAATACTATGCTGTCCTAATGTTCTTTCCATAAATAAATAAAGGAATAAATCAAGCTTTTTGTTGTAGTGTACATATAGATTTCTACACGTATGTTAAAATAATGCATACTAGTGATATTGCAAAGCAGACATCCAGGTAGAATACTGTGAATACATAGAACCCCGTCGTGAGTACCTTCCCCTTCCCCCATCCCCCAGGAAGAAACACAGCCAGTTACAGGGTTGTGGCGGTTTAAACGGGAAATGGTGCATACTGCTGAACACTCCATCCCCAGCAAGGTGGCGCTGTTTTGGAAGGCGCTGGAAACCTTAGGAGCAGGAATGAGCCGGCAGAAGTTAGCAGCGCACACTTCTAAAGATGACCCCTTCCTCTCTCTCCGCTTCCTGCCTGCTGTAGGGCCTTGAAGTGAACAGCTTCCTCCCCACCCCCCCACCCCCATACACTATCCCCACCGTACTGGTGACAAGTCTGAGCCTGGACCCAAAGTGATCGAACCAGCCCACCACAGACTGAAACCTTGAAGCCCCACAGCAAACTCCGGCCCCTTCCAAGTTCTTTCACAGGTATTTCACAGGTCACATGGAGGGAAGAGTAATAAAAATGGAAAATTGTTTTCCCAGATCGATTGCTGTAGCCAGATAACCCCCACAAGCTTCACCTTCATCAAGAAAATCGTAACTGAAGTGGAGGGTGAAAGTTTCTCTCTAATTCTAAGGCTCCTGTTCAGCCGGAGAGCCTCGAGGTCCGCTCAGCTCCCTCCTGCTCTCTTAAAGGCAATGCAGCACACACAATGAAGGTTTAAGTCAAGCTTGCAGCACCACAGGCCTCTTCCCTGCCGCTAACGTCAGCGTCACGTGTTGTGGACTGGGAACGCGGTCTCAAACGAGTGAAGGTCTGTTGCAGGAACATGAAACAGCAGGTGAGGTGGAGCCAGACTGCACAGCCAGGGAGAACCCGTGTAAACACAGGGCATCCACACACAGAGTTCATGCTACCATAGCATGAAGATGCTGTGCACTGGGAAACAGGAGCATCAAGAGAACCTGAACACACACACACACACACACACACACACACGGAGCACTGAAAGTCACCTAGTTTGGCAGGCTCTGCATGCTAGGATTCAGCCAAGCAAGCTCAGATCAAAATGGTCAGCAGACTGTGTCTTAAATGAGCAGGGGCGATTGGTATCCTGGAGGATGTTCAGAGATCACACTAATCTGTGTTATTGGAGGGTCCACAGCACCCACAGATTGGGTGTCACTGTGTGTGTAGCGGGGTACGGAACCAGTCCTTCAGGGACACTGAGGGTGGACTACATCTGGAACAGGAAGAAGTTAGAGATGCTGGAGATTTAGGGAAAGCAGTGGAGAATTAATGGAAGGAAGTTCTCTCAGGAGGCAGGAGGTGAAAACTACCGGCAGATGAGAAGCAAGGATTCTGTTACCTCTGCAACGGGAAAGAAAAGGAGAAGGAAGGAGTGGGGGTGAGGAGGAGGAAGGGAGGGAAGGAGGAGGAAGGAGGAAGGGGTGAAGCCAGTGCTAGGCATGGTAAGAATGGAGAGCAGAAGGGTTCTTCTGGGAGTCCATCCCTCTTCTACTAAGGAAGAAGGCTCTTTGGGACAAGAAGGGGAAGGAGCGGCACCCAGCGAGAGGAAGAACGGAGACTCGGGTGTGCAGGGTCTCTGTGTGGTGTGCATTGGAGACCTGCATTTTTGTGGGTATTGGATGTTGTTGAGGCTGGTGAGGTGGCTCAGCTCATCGGAGCTTGAGGACCTGTTTAGATCACGGTACACTCGATCACCCACAGTCAACTTGTAAGCAAAGAATCTGAACTTTTGGGTGAAGCTCAAAATATTTTACACAAAATACTTGGCATCATGTATGTGTGTATGTGTGTGTGTATACATACACACACATACACACATACATACATATGTACATACAATCAATTTTTTGCCTTTAAGCGTACACTAAAAATAACTGAAATAGGGACTAGAGAGATGGCTCAGAGGTTCAGAGCAAGTACTGTTCTTCCAGAAGATCTAAGTTTAGTTCCCAGGACCCACATCAGGAGGCTCACAACTGCCTGAACCCCCAGTTCCTGAACGCCTGGTACCCCCTTCTAGACTGTGTGGGTTCTTGCACTGACATGTCTACACACATGTAGAACTCACATTCTACACACAAAATTTAAAAATAAAATATTTTTTTTTCAAGATAGGACCTCACTGTAAAGCTCTGGCTGTCCTGGAACTCACTGTGTAGACCAGGCTACCCTCAAACTCACTGAGATCCACCTGCCTCTGCCTCCCAAGTGCTAGGATTAAAGGCATGTGTCCACTATGCCTGGCTGAAAATAAACCTAAAAAAACTCAAATCTTAAAAAATAACTGAGATAACACTTTATCTTAAAATATCCACTATTATCACATCAAAGTGTGTATTTAGCTTGTTATTTTAAAATAATACATCATTTTGCTTTATTTACATATACATAAATTTGCAACTTTGTGTGAGAGGTTATTTTTTACAGTTTTAGTTTCATTGGCTTTTAAAATGTTGTGAGTTGTGAGTACAATGAGATGCTGTTGATCTGGTCCATCGTTATAACGGATAAATACTAAGACACTAGTTTGATATATCTCTGCAGTAATTGAGGATTACTTGGATGGATCAACATCAAAATGAGTGACTGAGTTTCCAACTCTCCTTATTGTTAGTTAGAGCCAAAAGTGGCTCATAAACCAGGGTGGAGGGCAGAGCCATGAACAGGAGCCTGTTTAAAATAGGCTATGAACCTCCCAGTCAATGCCTCAGCCAAGGGCTGGTTGGAGAAATAAAAATTGAAAGAGAGAGGGAGGAATGGAGAGAGAGAGAGAGAGAGAGAGAGAGAGAGAGAGAGAGAGAGAGAGAGAGAGAGAAGGGAGGAAGGAAGGAAGGAAGGAAGGAAGGAAGGAAGGAAGGAAGGAAGGAAGGAAGGAAGGAAGGAAGGAAGACACATTGCAAATTCAGAAAACATGCTCATTACTCTGTGGCTCCACAGAAAGTTCCTAGAATAAAATGGTTGAACTGATTGTGTGTACAGCAACTCCTGTCACTGCCATCAGGAGATGGGGACTTTGAAGGACCCCAAGAATTACTGGGTTTTGGAGTGACCTGTTGCAGCTTTAATGGCATCTTCTTATTGCCTGCCCCTCCTTAACAAACCAGAAGGTGAGTTTAAAAGAAAGCCAGGTTAGGTGAAAACCCTGACAGCCACCAAGAAGATAGATAGAGAACGATTCCTGCATGTTAAGTCAGGCACAGAATAGAAACAGTGAGTTTAGGAAGAAAGGACTTGGCTGGGAGATGCAGAGCAGCAGCAGCTGCACTCCTGGAGGACCCCAGGTCTGTTCCCAGCACCCATGGCAGCTCATGACAGCTTGTGATTCCCCTCCAGAGGATCTGACAACCTCTTCTGGCCTCTGCAGGACTCATATGCACATGTACATAGACATACACACACAGAAAGACATAATGCACAAGATACAACTAAAAAGCTTTTTAATATTTAAAAGAATGGAAAAGGCACCCCCAAGAGTGGAAGTGGGCTAGTGAGCTGACAAAGGGCCCAGAGCCTCTCCACACCTCTTGACAGCAACGCCTTTGGCAGCTGAATGCTAGAAGGCTGATGCCACTAGTGACCAATGCTAGTCAGACCACAACCACAGAGCTACCAAGGGGACATCAGCATGTCCGTAGAGGAAGGCTTCCCTGATGCAACCTGCCAGAGCACTGGAGACACAGCCTGTGTCATTCCTGTTGTGGAGACAACTCTCATGACTGGATCAAACCAGCACAATCAAAACCACAAGCCACATGGCACTTGTAAGTGTAGGACATCAATGTCACAATAGCAAAAACCACAATCAGGAGATCAGGCTCTGATAGCCACCTCAGCTGGAGCCCCAAAGGCACAGCACAAGTCCCTAATACCGACTGTTAAGACCCAAAGTCACGGAGAGAGTTATGTCTACTTTATGTGGGAAACCACAAGCTCGCTCATAGAAACGGGAAGTTGGACTGTGGCTGCCAGGGCTTGGGTGGGTGAGGCAATGAAGAACATGGAGCTTTCACACCCTCTGAGAAAGTTCTAGTGATGTAGTATGGCAATGAGAAGGCAGTTAACGAGACCATAATTCACACATGGAATCTGTCTGAAAGGGTGCATTTAACTTGTGTTTCTTTCATAACAATAAAAAATAGTAAAAACAGAGCAGAACTCCACAAAGCTGAGGACTCTACCGCTGCCCGCCCCCAGCACAAGGAGGCCATAATAATGACTCACTGAAACAGGTTTGAAAAGGGGTTTGTCAGTATTCTCACTTTACACACACACACACACACACACACACACACACACACACACACACACACACAATGTTTGGGGACTAGCTTGTAGTCAGTTTTTTTCATGAGTGTAAGTCTAAAATAAACTTAGAGCAGGTGTGTTGGTTTTCTTTCTGTTGCAATCACAATTTTTTAAGATAATTTATAAAAAGCAGAATGTTATCTTGGTTCATACCTCTGCAGGATTCTATTCTTGACACATGAACTTGTTGCTTTCCAGCTTGCGGATAGGTAGCCCACTGTGGTGGGGTCACACTGTGAAGCCAACTGCTCACTTTAAGGCCAGAGGGGAAAAGACAGAAGAGGCTGCAGCCCACCATCTCTGCCATGGGCACACCCCTCCCTCAATGATCTCAAGCCCTCCTGGTCAGCCCAAAGACCCACCCCTCCCAGTGGGGTCCTGCTGGGAACTGAGCCTGTAACACATATCCTGGGGAACATTTACAGCCCGCATCACAGTAGAAGGATCTACCTACAAAAAGCAAGAAAATATTGATTATTTTACAGTAATGGCTGCTCTGAAGTTAGAGAGGACATCCATCTGAGAAGCTCTGCTTGCAAACACATCCCTTGTGTTGATCTCAGACATTTAATACACAAGTCTGTCTACAGAGAACTTAGAATCTCTCAGAAGATATTTTCCAATCGGCACCCTGATGGAACAATAGAACTCAACACCTCCAGGACGTTCACAAGCTCACCGACCTATCATGAACCTCCTTGTCTCAGTCACACTTCCTCTCACACTTGCCTTTGCTCAGTCCCAAATTCATAACCATCCTGCCTCCGTCTCCTGAATTTTGAGATTATAGGCATTGTACCAAGATGCCTGGCTCCTTTCTCTGCAGTTGATGTTCAAAAAACTCATCTAAAAATTTAAGTTGCACAGAGAACAAGAATGGTTCCCACAGAAAAACTGAATGCAATCTTTTGACTAAAATATCCGTATTTATGGGCAAAGCACAGAGCACCCTAACATTAAAATTTGAAACCTTTGGAGATTAATCAGACACAACTCCTGCATCCTCAGTACCAGGGAGACCACAATGGCAGACATTTCTTTTGTGCTTTAGATCAAGAATTTGCTTCAATATTTCCTGAGCTCCATGTCTGCATGTGGGTGCACTGATTTTTGGAGGGAGAATAGGCATAAAAATTTTTGGCTACATTATTTCTCTGACACCTAACAAGTTCTAAAGGATTAAATTGATCTGATGGTCATAAATCCTGGATCAGAAAGCCCATATACACATCTTTGGATTATCGGTTTTAAGTTTATGAATATCTAATTTGCAATGTCTAGATCCCATGCTGTCTGAAATATAATTTCCATTCTCAGAGATGGATGTGGCATCGTTGGAAAAGTCCAATGGACGTGACCCATGGTCTATATTCAGAGTGGATATTTCCCCTGGTTATCCAAGAACGTGGCATTCTACTGTGCTTCATTCCATCCACATTTCTCCTTTTCCCAAAGCATGTGGCTAATGGCCGTGTGAGAGGAAACGTCTCCTACCTCTTGAATGCAAGCATATTACAAAGGAAATCATGACTTCACCCCTCCCAGAGTGTATTTCTAAACAAAAGGTATCTCAAGACACAGATGGGTCTGTGCACATGTTTCTTATCTCAACCTGACTTCAAGTTCAGCTCAGAGTGAACTTTTGACCCACCCTGGATCCCTTCACCTTCCTGTCTGTTTTAGTCTTCTTTATAGATAAAATGATGGTTCCCAGAGCTTGTCCCAACAACACAAAGACTGTTTGAATCATAGGCAAACTCTCAGGTGGAAAATGCAGTCCATTATTTGGCCTCCAGATGTCTGGATGCTTGATATGAGGAGATTAACACATCTGGATGGTGCTGTGTTTGCCAGAATTGTGGGTGGTAGCAGGGGTCCAGAGAGAGAGAAGGACCAGGGCTAACAGGAGGGGAGCCCAGAAAGAGCAAACTGTGGAAGGACTAACAGACCACACGCAGGAAGTTCACAGAGTATCCAGAGGTAGTGTGGGAGGTATGGAGGGCCACAGCAAGAGCCTTAGGGCTCCACAGCCTTAGGGCTAGGCCTGCTGTGGAGAAGACTAGACACCTCCAATGCCATCAGGCACACAAGATCTTCAAGCTTCTTTAACCAGCGAAAACCAGCAAAGGTAATTTCATCAGCTCTGTCCTGGGACAGTCAAGATCCTCCACACATCCCTGACCTTCAACTCAAAGCATTTTGTCCAATTGTTTTTGCAAATGGATGAGGGGATCCAAAGTTACAAAAGTGCCACAGAGAAGGGGTGTCACACTACTGTAGACTTACTCTAAGTGTCCCAATTAAAATCTCCGTGGGGAGAGTGCCAAGTCAAGTCACTAACAGGACTCATAGTAAGGGCAAGTCCAGCACCACTGAATGACCTTAGGAGCGCTGTCTTTGCCCCTATTTTCTGAAGCAGGTTGTAGAGAGGTGCCCTGTCTCTTCTTCACATGTTCAGGGAGATTGATCTGAGCAAGAGGCAGAGTTGCTGTTTTCTGCTTAGGAAGAATATTGACAACTGACTCAATTTCTCTTTCTTCCTTTTTCTTTTTCTTTTTTTTTCTTCCCCTGCTATATAGCCCCGACTGTCCTTGAACTCACTCTGTAGACCAGGCTGGCTGCAAACACACAGAGATCCGCCTGCCTCGGTCTCTTCAGTGCTGGGATTAAGGGGGTGAGCCACCAGGCCTGGTGAATCAGTTTCTTTAATTGGTATATATGAAGCAGTGCTCCGTGAGGTTCATTTGGATTTTGTTTATTTCAAGAAGTCGGTTCACTTCATGGAAATTGGCATTTTTGGCTTTTTTTAATGGCCAGCCCAGGGATGAAGAATGCTGACCTCTCTTTTGGAGACAGTGGGTGTATTGATCACTGTCCTCATTCCTGTGATAACTTAAAGAAGGAAGGGCTCATTCGGGCTCACAGTTGAGGGTACCCTCCAGCATGACAGCCGAGGCCTGGCAATGACAGCGGCTCTATCCATGGTGGCAGGGGCACAAGGCAGCTGGTCACAGGGTGTCTGCAGTCAGGGAGCAGATGCGGGTGAATTTGGATGGTCAGACCACTTTCTCTTTTCCTCCTTTTTATTCAGACTGTGGCTCCACTGTGTAGGAAGGTCTTCCTTCACTGGTCAAACCTCTCTGGAAAGGCCCTCACAGACCCCCCAGAGTGTGGATCTAGATGATTCTAAGTTCAGTCAAGATGGCAGCGAGGGTTAGCCATCACACACATCGCCTCTCTTTTTTTTCCTGGTTACTCTGCTTTGAGGTTTGCTGTTTGCAATGAGTTTTCACAGAACCTCATCCGGTTCCCCTGGCTCTTCCTCCCGCTGCCCTTCTCCCCTGCCCTCCCCCGACCCTTCCCCCTGGCCCTTCTCCCTCATTCTTCCCCCTGGTTCTTTCCTCTCTCACTAGTTTTAGCTCCAGGTTTTCTCTTCTCCTGTTGCTCTCAGATGACACAAATCCTCCCCGGTACAGTTTCCAGGGTATACACTTGGTTTGGTTTTAGAATGCTCTTTTCTGACACTGGTGTCTGCTGCTGTGAAACTCCCCCTCTCCAATGTGTTCCTCATGTCTTCAAGCTTGGATGCTACACTGTCACTTCCAGTCGGCTAAAATATTAATAAAATATTTCTCTTCTGATTTCCTCTGTGAACTACTTAAACCAGTTAAAATTGTGAAGTGGGATATCTAACAGTCCTAAACGGTTTCCCTTGCTGAACCCCACCCATTTCTTGTAACTTTCAAGTATAGCATGGAACGGTTCAATTTCCTTACCACGAATCATGTGTTCCCTGTTCCCTCCCATCCCAGCCCCAACATAAATGCTCAAGGACACAGTATGAGAAAACGTGTCAGTTCTGTTTAATAACACAGCACAAATGTTTATAACGGTGCCAGTTACAAGTAGCACTTAATATTTGTGATGAAGAAGGGGGCATTTACAAAATGTAACACAAATGGGGACAGGGAGAGGAACCTCTGGACTAAGACTTGGCAGCTTTACATGTTTCCTTTTGTTTTTTCAATGTTGTGTATCAAATTTGATCTTTCTATCTTTCTTTCTTTCCCTTTTTTGGGGGTGAATTCTGTTCCACATGATGTCATAGTGAAGAGCATGTGTCTATTTGATGTTGTCTGATCAGAAAAGAACATGCTTCTAATACAGACTGGACATACTTTTACATCCCCAAAGTCTAACTAAGCACAGATTTTGCCAATTCTGAATCAGAAACCTATGATTTCTATTCAAACCATAGAATTACTTATATTGTGAACTGTGGCACATTAAGTCATATTTTATGCCTAATAAGGAAAGAATTTTATATTGTGTGATCAATGAAGGTTTTATATATCTCCAGGCATAAAAACATGACATAGTTTTTCTCAGACACTGTGGATAGCCAAATTAATTAGGAGATGTGAAATCCCACCTAAATTTTATGTGTTAAACCAACCAAACTTACACTTTATTTGAGGAACTGGACATATTCACCCTGATTTGAACTTTAGGTAATGTGTATATGTACTGAAATGCCACTTGGCACTCCATAAATATGCACTTCTTCATGTATCAATTACATTAAAAATGTTATTAGGGGCTAGAGAGATGGCTCAGTGGTAACAGCGCTTGCTGCTCTTGCAGAGAGAGGACTTGAGTTTGGTTCCCAGCACCCAGATGGCAGCTCACAACTGACTCCAATTCCAGGTGATCTAGCACCCTCTTGTGGTCTCTATGGGCGCTGCATGCACACAGTGCATGTACAGACAAAACACTCATATATAAAATAAAAATAAATAAAACTTAAAATAGTGTAGGAGTGTTCCCCTTGCTCCACATCCTCTCCAGCATAAGCAGTCCTCAGTGTTTTTGATCTTAGCCATTCTGATGGGTGTAAGATGATATCTCAGAGTCATTTTGATTTGCATTTCCCTGATGATTAAAGATGTTGAGTAATTCCCTATATGTCTTTCAGCCATTTGAGCTTCTGTTGAGAATTCTCTGTTTAGCTCTATAGCCCTTTTTTTAAATTGGACTGTTGGTTATTTTGATGTCTAATTTCTTGAGTTCTTTATATATTCTGGATATCAGGCCTCTGTCAGATGTGTGGTTGGTGAAGATCTTTTCCCATTCTGTCATTTTGTCTTGTTGACCGTGTCCTTTGCCCTACAAAAGCTTCTCAGTTTCAAGAGGTCCCATTGATTAATTGTTTCTCTCAGTGTCTGTGCTACTGGTGTTATATTTAGGAAGTGATCTCCGGTGCCAATGTGTTCAAGACTACTTCCTACTTTCTCTTCTATCAGGTTCAGAGTAACTGGATTTATGTTGAGGTCTTTGATCCACTTGGACTTAAGTTTTGTGCATTGTAACAGATATGAATCTATTTGCAGACATTATGAGGTTTGCAGGCAAATGGATAGAACTAGAAAATATCATCCTGAGTGAGGTAACCCAGACTCAGAAAGACAAACATGATATGTACTCACTCATAAGTGGATACTAGATGTAAAGCAAAGGATAACCAGACTGCAACTCACAACTCCAGGGAGGCTACCTAGTAAAGAGGACCCTAAGAAAGACACAGGAATTACCCAACGACAGAGAAATGGATGAGATCTATCTACATGAGCAAACTGGATGGGGGGGGGGAGATAGTGGAGGGCAAGGGTTGGGGGAAAGAGAGCTTAGGGGAGTGGGTGGTCTCAGCTGGATCAGGAACAGGGTGGGAGAACAAGGAAAGAGATTCCATGATAAATGAAGACCCCATGAGAATAGGAAGAAGCAAAGTGCTAGAGAGGTCCCCAGAAATTCACAAAGATACCCCCACAATAGACTACTGGAAATGGTCGAGAGAAAGCCTGAGCTGATCTACTCTGGTGATCAGATGGCCAAACACCCTAACTGTCTCATCCAGTGATTGATGGAAGCAGATGCAGAGATCCACAGCCAAGCCCCAGGGGAGCTGCAGGAGTCTAATCGGCGAGAGAGAGGAGGGATTATATGAGCAAGAAATATTGAGACCATGATTGGGAAAAGCACAGGGACAAATAGCCAAACTAGTGGAAACACATGAACTATGAACCAATAGCTGAGGAACCCCCATGGAACTGGATCAGGTCCTCTGGATAAGTAAGACAGTTGATTAGCTTGAATTATTTAGGAGGCCCCTAGGCAGTGAGACTGGGACCTGTCCTTAGTGTATGAGCTGGCTGTTTGGAACCTAGGGCCTATGCTGGGACATTTTATAGGGAGGAGGAGGGGACTGGACCTGCCTCAACTGAAGCTACCAGGCTGAGCTGAATCCCCAAGGAATACCTTGCCTTGGAGGAGGTGGGGATGGGGGGTGGGTTGGGGGGGAAGGCTGGGGGGTGGGAGGAGGGAGGACAGGGGAATCCATGGCTGATATGTAAAATTAATTATAAAATAAAATAATAATAATTAAAAAACAAACTTAAAATATACTATGATCTTTTCTGAGTTGCAAAGGATTACCAAGCTATATAAAATTTGTATACTGATCACATTAGTTATTCCCAAATAAATTAAAAAGATGTTAGCTGATAGTTTTCATTTGTTTCAATTATTTGTTGGAAAACTCCACAAGAGTATGCTTCAATATCTCAAGAAATACTCACCCCAAAGATGCCCAGCTAAGGGTGTGCCCTGCGAAGGCCGTGCCCTGCTAAGGCCGTACCCAATGAAACTGACAAGGCGTACCTTCATTACTCATGTATAAGATGCCTTTAAAGTTCCATCGCTTGAAAACACCCAGGGATTTTGCTTCCACACAGCTCAGTCAACTCTGTTCTTCCTGTGACGTCGCTCCCACCTTTGCCCAGGTGAAGGAAGTTATCAGAGCTGAAGGAAGGCACTTCTACAGTGTGCCAATCATGACCTGATGTGGAGGAGAGCTGAGCCAGCGTACATAAACACAGTTGTTCCTCTTTGGTGGCCTCTGTCTGCTGCTGAACCTCCCCACTTCCAAGTGCAAACTGCCCGTGAGTCAGGGAATGCAGTGGATTCCAGCTAACTATCGGGCTATATTTCCAAGATTCTGCTGCAAGGTGGCTTCCACTGTGCTGTGGGATGTTAATGTATGTCCTGTGGGAGCCCTTCTTGGGTTCCTTGTGGCGTTACCCAGCAGGTTTGCGTAGAGGATGATTAGGACCATGGGCCTGAGTGCAGGTGTCTGAGATGGTCTGCACTTGGCTGTGCTGGGGGATGGTCTGTATGTCAAGTTGTTCTGATTGATCAATAAATAAAACCTGATCGGCTGTGGCTAGGCAGGAAGGATAGGCGGGACTAACAGAGAGGAGAAATAAAAGAACAGGAGAAGACAGAAGGAGTCACTGCCAGATGCCGCCATGACCAGCAGCATGTGAAGACGCCGGTAAGCCACCAGCCACGTGGCAAGGTATAGATTTATGGAAATGGACTAATTTAAGCAATAAGCACAGTTAGCAAGAAGCCTGCCACGGCCATACAGTTTGTAAGCAATATAAGTCTCTGTGTTTACTTGGTTGGGTCTGAGCGGCTGTGGGACTGGCGGGTGACAGAGATTTGTCCTGACTGTGGGCAAGGCAGGAAAACTCTAGCTACACCACTGGATCTTACAAAAGGTTTGTGGGTATTAAGGTTTGAACAGGAATGTTCCCACAGGCTCAAGTGTTTGTACACTTGGTCCCCAACTGGTGGCGCTGCTTGGGAGGTCGTTGAACTTTGAGACAGTGGAGCCTTGCTGGAGGGGGTGGGTCACTGAGGCCAGGCCTTGAAGTTTTAAGACCAGTCCTGGCTTCTAGTCTACAACCTAGTCCCCATGGTGAACACAATGTGACCAGTCATCTCCCTCTCCTACTGCCATGGCGAACCCACTGTGACTGACTAAATTGCCCTGAATGTGAGCAAAAATACATACTTACTGCCTTAAGTTGCTTTTTGTCAGGTGTGTGCATGTGTGTGTGTGCGTGTGTGTGTGTGTGTGTGTGTGTGTGTGCGCGCGCGCGCGCATCTGTGAAAAACAATAGGAAAAGTAACTATCGGATTAAGTGGGAAAGAGGATAGTGGAAAGAAGGGGGATGTTTTTCTTATTTGTGCTGGTACTTAGCTGGCAGTTGTGAGCCCTGAGCATGGCTGCCTAGCGGAGGTGCAGGCCCCTGAGTGTCCCTCCAGCTGTGGCCTTACATATTCAACACTAGTGCATCAACACTTCTGCAGATCATGGCAGACTCTGGTCAGAGTCCACAGCCGCCTCCCAGAATTCAAGCTCCTCCCTTACCACTTGGCTCTCTCAGCTCCTAAACCTCCCTTCTAACCACCTCCAGACGCTCAGTCTTTCCTGTCCCATAAATCTAAAGCGAACTCTCTCTGCTCGCTAGTCTAGAGCTAACAGCTGACCCCAAACAGAACCCTGGACAACAGACTGGAGTGTTTGTAGTCTGAGGTTTGTCTAGACCAGACTGCACTTGAACAAGAGGAGGCCCCAGTCATGGAAAAGCAAGACATGAGAAATCCAGGCTTGTGGCCTGGGGATAAATCGTCTCTCATATGTGAGAGTTCAGGGAGGGGGAACTATCCATTGTAACCAGGTTGAAAGTGATTATTGTGAAGACTCTTAGCAATGCTGCTGCTGCTTGCCTGTCTGGAGAGTTAAAGAGAGAAAATAAGAAGTTAATGGAATGTTAGGCTCTGCGGCTGTGCCTAGGCAACCAGAGAGCCACGCTGTATTTGCTGGAAAGTAGCTTCCTTCCAGCTACTTTGTGTGTCATAGGACTGCAGTGTAACCAAAGTGTTTTATTAGGTACTGTAGGTACAACTCAGGGTCATTGGTGGGTCTCAAGGGAGAACCTGGGAACTGAAATGACACTGGAGACATTTGAACAGATTCAAATGAGTGCACAAAAGTCCCTATAATCTCCTCAAGGTCCTTTGTTTACAGAAGTTCCTCCCTCTTGTCTAAAGATTCTGGCCTACCCTGCTTCAGTTATCACAGAATCCATGTGTCTCTAGATCATTCTTTCCCTGAGTAACCCACTGTCTTTGCCTCTAGGCCCATCGCTAGAATCTAGCCTACTCTAAGAGTAACATTTTGCCTGATCATTTTAGGGAAAACAAAACAAAAAACAAATAATAACCACAACAACAAACTAGAGAACTGTGGGAACAGCTTCTATATGGGTATCCCACAAAGACCAAACACAGTGAGGAGTCCTGCTAATTTGGGTGATGGGACCCAGTGGCTGGAGCAGAGGTCAGCAGAATACCTTACTTAGTACTAGGAACATTTGGGAATGGGGATAGAATGGCAGTCAATTTCAGTGATGGAGATTTTGAGACCTAATTTTTTTTTTTTTTACCAAGTTCTTACATATAAAATATATTGGCAGCTTACTATATAACAGTAAATGTTTAGAGCTGGGGAGAAAACACTGACATGTATTCATGTTCTCTTAATTTTTAGTATGAGGTACACAGCATACAGACCAAGGCCCTTTGGAACAAAGGCAAAGATGGATAGCCTTGCAGGTCTCTCGGATACAGCTCAGAGTGGATTCTGCAAACCCTCCCGCAAGGACCTGAATTCATCTAGCAGAATGGCTGGAGGAGAGAGGACATCTGCAGGTGTTACTTAGAGGTTGTGACTCCTTGGCTTTGAACAGCTGATAATCTCAGATGCCATCCTGATCCAGCTAAGTGCTCACAGAATGTCTTAGTCACTACTCTATTGCTGTGAAGAGACACTTGACCTAGACAAATAAAACATTTAATTAGGGGCTGGCTTACAGTTTCAGAGATTTAGCCCATGATTAGCATGGCAGGGGGTGTGGCGGCAGGTGTGGTGCTGGAGAAGTTGAGAGCTATATTTTGATTTGCAGGCAGAGTTAGAATGGGTCTGGTCTCTGCTTTTGAAATCTCAAAGCCCACCCTCAGTGACAAACTTCAATAAGGCCACACCTTCTAATCATAATCCCTTCAAACAGTTTCATTTCCTGGTAACTAAACATTCAAATATATGAGGCTTTGGGGGCCAATCTCACCCAAATCACCACAGAATGCTGATGGGATTACATCACCCTGGCAGGTGGCTCCATCAGGGTGAGGCTGTCTAGGGGTGCAGGAAAAGATTCATTTTCTCTGCAGATCGAAAGAATAATAATGCAAGCAAAGTAAGGCCCCCGACTCTCAGGTAAATTTCACTGAAAGAAATACACACAGTGAGATCAGAGATTGAGTAATCCAAAGAAAGGGATGCTGATTGGGTCCCATCACAGAACACCCCTCTCTCTCAGCCAAATAGTTTCCTCCAGTGGGAAGAAAAACTCACAAAGGGAGAGGAAGCAGAAGGAAGTCACCATTTTAAGTGCTTATATAAGTACATGAATGTACCTAGAACCTCTCTTTCCTGGATCTGGATGACCCCTGGTCTCTCACAGGGTCCCAGTGTAACCAGATGTTTCCTGTCCTGACTGCCCAGTCCCAAATAACCAACTCAGGGACTGAATATGAATTATAAATGCTCGGCTGATAGCTCAGGCTTATTACTAACCAGCACTTACATTTTAAGTTAACCCATATCCCTTATTTATGCTATGCCATGTGTGGCAGTACCTTTATTAGCATGGCACGTTTGTTTCCTGTTCCCTCTGCCTCTGGCTGGTGACTCCTGACTCTGCCCTTCTCCTTCCCAGCATTCTCAGTTTGGATTTCTCACCTAACTTCCTGCTCAGCTATCAGCCTGTCAGCTTTTTTATTAACCAATGAGAGTAATACATATTCACAGTGTACAGTCGGATCATCCTGCAGGGTCCCAGGCTACTGTTGTATTTATAGCTCTCTGACACATAGTTGAAATGAACTTGCTGGCAATAGGCAAAATTCTGACATGGGTACTATGGGTCTGGGGTCTCTACTATACATAAGACTAAGTGGTCGCTCTTAGGAATTCGCTAGATGGAAATGTGAGCTAACATCTCATCTGAGCACCCACTGTCTTATGCTTGGCACTTTGATCTGCAAATCAGAGATTAATTTCATTGCCAAGATCTAGAGAGATGCAGGCATCTGATGCTCACCACTATCTAGTTGCTGTCATACCTGTGAGGAAAGGATGACGAGGAGGAGGTGAGTTTAGTAAATGTAATCAGGTGAAAATTCCTGTTACAAACACAATTCAGGATGAGGTCAACCCACCAGTGCACTCTGATGACAGCATCAACACTGCTGTCCCAGCAGCAGAGTTTTTTGTCCCCTCAGTGTCTGTAAGTACCAGGTATATCTAACCTGTGGCCTATGGGTCACATGTGGCTAAGGACAGCTATGAATGAGACCCAACACAAAATCTTAACTTAGCCTAAACATTATAACATTATAGCATTGTGTGTGTGTGTGTGTGTGTGTGTGTGTGTGTGTGTGTGTGTGTGGTGTGTACATGTACATGTGTGTTTGTGATTTACTTTTTGTAACCTGATCCCATTGCATGGTTTCTGAACTTCACAGATGGTTACATCATTTCACAATGTCAACAGGTTAGGCATGCCTCATAAAACATTCATTTACAAAGTATGGTCCCTAGACAAATGACATTGATATCTGGGAACACTTGAGGCCCGTTCCACAGATGGAAGCTCAATACCTGGTTCTGTAAACCTGGCCAAGGCCCCTGAGTCAGTAGAGAATAGGCCATGTTCCACTAAATGGTCATGTTGTCAAACTTCCTTTAAAGTCCTCCTGTTTACAGTAGACCAGTGCTGTATTCGGCCTTCAGCAGGACTGCTTCAGATTGACAGGTAGCTACTAATGCAGAAATCTGGAACAAGCCCAAGTGCCAAGCATAAGACGGTGGGTGCTCAGCCCTGAACTGGGCAGCTGTGTCCATCTTTAAGCCCCAGGGAAGATTGTACAAGAGGACCCAGAGAGAATGTAAGAGTTGAAGATAGGGAGATGTACAATTAAAAATGTCACCCGAACATGATATGACCAACGTGCTTGTGAACCCAGTGCAGCAGCAGTTGTCTGCAAAGACCTGCACAAAAATCCATGCAGTCTAGGGGAGTCTCCTGTGAGGCCCTGGCACTCTGTGAGGGCTACTGGCAGCTGGGTGAATGGTTGCTGAGGGAAGAAGGGTCACTTTCTCCAATGGTCTAGTTACCATTTGTTGCCTCCTCACCCAGACAAGAACCAGACTCTTTAAAAACAGGGGTCCACACACAAAAAGATGGCATGGAAGTAGGAGGCAGATGACATATTGAGAACAAGGACTCCATAGGGAGAGGGAGGGGACAGGGCAGGGATGGGGGTGAAAATGACTTAAGTCCATTAGATAAATGTATGGAACTGTCAAACAAGTTTTAAATCCCCCAGCCTCAGCTACATACATGTAAAACCTACTGAACTAGAAACTTGGTAGAGCTCAACCTTCCTTTTTACACAATATCATGGAAGTTTGACAAGTCTACAGAAGTTTGAGAAACATTCTTAGGAAGCCATGTGTATGAGATCACAAAAATTCAAGGGTGTGGGTTGTTGACAGTCCTAGGGTCTGATGGTTGGGGGTATCTTGTCCCGAGTAAGCCAGTTGTTGCAACCTGCTTTATGCTCCCCCCGGGGATTTTGAGGTGAACACCGCCCCAATTTCAGCACGCTGTACTTATCAAGTCACTAAATAACCTATAAAATCACCAAGTGGAGTGACACACAGTGGAGTTTTATGACAGTGATCCAAGTGTCTATCACAGATTGGGCTGCTCTGTAGAATTTCTGACATGCTGGAATAGGAAAATTCTAGAAGAAACCCTGAGTCATCCTGGAGGGGAGTGGCAACATCTACTAATACCCACAGTATCTTTAGAAATGGTTCCCAGTTTGTTTTGAGTTTGGGTTGATACTAATGCTGGACCATCAATGCCTGAATAGTCAGTCTATAGGGCTGTCAAACACACCAACCCCTAGAGTCTGACACACTAGTTTATCCTTCATGGAAAGCAAAGTGTAAAAGATCCAGCATTGCAGGTTACGACATAATGCCATCCTCTAAAAAGTTCACATTCAAGAACCACACAATCAAATCACAAGAATACAAACTCTCAATGCTTTAAGTCAGTTTATGATTTTGTACTGGATCCCATTCACAGGATGAAGCTGGACAGTCCTATATGACTCAATAAAATCAAATTGGATGCATGAAAGCCTCCATGTTTAAAATATCTGCAGGGTTTTATGCTTCTGTGAGTAGACACAAACTGATGTGTCTGCTTCTGTACCTTCAACAAATTCTTGTGATGAGAAGGAGGGGGACATCGTTATCTCCATTTTCTCCACTTTACAATGAGGTAAGTGACTCAGAAATGTTAACTTGCTTGCTCAGAATTATATAACCTAGTGTGAGAATCTGGACCATATCTGGATGTCTTACAGTTTGATATCAAATATGAAAACATACCTTGGTATGTTCTTTGTGGCATGAACATGGAGCATAAGAAGGGTTGCTGGTGAAATCAATGGCTTTCTAACCAAGCTGGTCTCAGTAAGCACCTCGATTAAGCCTGAGTTAGCATCCCTTTATAGAATAACACACAGGTAGCATGAATAAACTTGAAACAGATATGCCCTAGAGCTGGCCACATGAGGTATCAGCCCAAGATTTTCTACATTCAGACTTACATGGAAGACCAGCCTCCCTCCAATTCAGATTGCATTCCCTTATGTGTGTGGCTCCACATTTCTTATGGATGGGGATCAGAGGTTTCCTTCAACTCCCAAAATGTATAATCCAGATGTAAACAAAGAAAAAAATGGACACAGAACTGTGAGTCAGATAGTAAGTAAGAGTCTTATCTTTCCTTTTCTTTCACCTTATAAACAATACCAGTGAAGTTTGTGGTAGCTATGGTTACAGGACAGTCTATTGGCTTATAGTTAGCTGGTCAGCTCTGGAAGATTTCTAACATTTTTAATGAGTTTCTCTTATCCCTCCTCCCCTAGGTATCTCTCTCTCTCTCTCTCTCTCTCTCTCTCTCTCTCTCTCTCTCTCTCTCTCTCTCTCTCTGAGAAATTGGGTTCCACACAAGTCACATGGTATGTTGCTTGCTGTACAGAGCAGCCCTCTGAAGCTCAGGAATTGAAGAGGAGCCATGGAGTAGGAGGACTAATCACTCAACTGGCTCTTCTATCTGAGGGAGTAAAACTTAATTCTCGGGGGCTGTTGAAAAAGGGAAACACACACACACACACACACACACACACACACAAACACACACACATACACACACACATACACACACACCACACACACACACACACACACACACCTCCAACAAGTCAGGATCTCACCTAGAGTGCTGATAAATGGCAAGCCTTCAACAGGTCAGAGAAACTGGAGAGGAGATACAGAGTAGGCAAACTGCTGGACAGACAAACAGACACACTTGGACTTTTTTGAGGGCCAAGGCTTAGTTTTTCATTTTATTCTTCTTCCTGTTGTTTGTTCTACTCTGTTCCTTTTCCATTCTGTTCTTCTTTCTACCTGGATGTTTCCCTTCTGTTGTTTCCTGAAGACTTCCTTCTCCTTTCCTTCTACATCATTCCTGCTGTTTTCCTTCTGTGTGCCTTTATTTTCTCCCTTACAGCTTATACACCCCAGAAAAATCTTTTAAGCAACATAAAAATTACAATGTGGTTACATCCTATCTTTTAAGTGAATAATTACAATGAATACAAGTAAAAAAATCACATTTTCCATATCCCTTGCATGATTAAATATTTTACACATTACAGGTAAAAATCAAATTATCCCCAAGGACCCACATATAGTTAAACATTTCTCCTTTAGATTTCTCATAGATCAGAATCCTTTCAGCCATAACCATTTACATAGGCAGTAGTTTTTATAACTGCAAGAAAAAAGTTACTAGTTTCACTTTTCATATTTTAGAGTCCTGTCCAGTTATCTTAACTAACCATCCAATTCTTTGTTTTCTAGTTACATGAAGTCAATTTTTTGAAGCTTTGTTTTAGCTATGATGTACACTGAAAACTATGAACACATTTCACAATATCAAAAAGAACTTGAGCTAACTCCTGGGACTCGATCGTTTTCCTTAATCATTAGCCTAAGCCACAGTCTATATGGCTTCTCACATAAGACTCATATGTTCTAACTGTGTGACACTTCCTGGGTCCTATTTTCTACCCTCTGCAGCCCCTGCTTCATCAGGGGTGGAGGCAACACTATATCCTGACTTTACCTATATTAATTTTCCCACTAACATCTATCATAATCTTATTACATTTGTTAGAAATCCTTAATCATCAAAATTCTATTTAAACTAACACTATTATTGTATAAAATTATTACTTAAATAACAGTATTCGGAGGAAATCATCTTCATAATAATCCACAGGTAAAAATGCCCACTAGAATGGGATATTTTCATGAGATAATCACACTACATTAAAGGCAATGGGGATTCCCCAACACTCATTCACACCATGCCAAATACCAGAGAAAAAAATGGCAGCAGCAAACATTTAAAGGCACAGCAGTAGCAAGAGGCATTCTGGAGCTGAAGCCCTCAGGGCTTTGCCTTTCTGAGAGTCACCCATCAGTGCTTTGCATTCTGGTGGACCAAACTCCTGAAGTCAATTACCACCTGCTGCTCCTCTGACTTGGCTGCAGGCAGGCAGGTATGGTTATGCTTGCCTGTAATCCCAGTAGTCCATAGGCACAGGCAGGAGGATTATGAGTTCAAAGCCAACCTGAGATACATAGCGAGATCTTGTCTTGATAAATAAATAAATAAATAAATAAATTAATTAATTAATTAAATAAATAAAGATAAGTAAAAAGAAATTAAGAAACTGTTTCACCTATATAGGGAATGCCTGCTATTAATTATGATATGGACATTTATGTCATATGCTTTTTAAAAAAGCTCTGGCTCTCATCTCATGTAAACACACATACACAAACACATACAGAAGCACACACAAACATCATGTAGGGTTAGGGTTACCCCTCCATTGGTAGAGTGTTTACCTAGCACAATTGAAGCCCATTTCTGTGATCTCAGTACTAGAGAGGTGGACACAGATTAGCTGAAATCCAAGGTCATCATTACTTACAGAGCAAGTAGATCTGGAATATCAGAGTCCATGCCTAAGAAGCACTAGTACTAGCAATGTAGATGACTCCCATTTCTCTATTGAGACCAGGAAGATGGTATTGGAGTGAAGAAATGTTTGTGGTGGAGCCTGGTGTGGATTTAAAGTCTAGAGCACCTCTGCTATACTTGGCCAAATTGAAAACAGGACAAGGCGTCTGTTAAGTACAACTCTTTGCAAGTGTCAACAGCCCATCCGATATTGTGGGTTGGCTATGAAGCATCCTGCACAAAGGCTTCATTTTTCAGCTGGAAGAACTATTGAAGAATGTTCTGGAAATTGTAGGAGATAGAACCTCGTTGGAAAATATTGGTTACTGGGCCCAGCCAGGTTTTGGGGGTATCTTGTCCTTAGTCCATTCCTGTTTTCTTCCCTCTCCTTCTTGTCCGCTATGAGGTGAAGAGCTATCTCCTGTCTCACGCTCCTGCCACCATGATGTTCTGCCCAAGTGTGCGAGGCCAAGTGCCCACAGACCCTGTGAGACCATGAGCTAAGTTAGTCTCTGTTCACAGTGCTGAAAAAGTCAGTGATGCTGCTGGCATTGGGGGAGACATTGTGTTGATTGCTCCAAGACCACCAGTGGAGTTGGACCTTAGTTCTGAGGGCGGAGTCCACAGTCAGCTGGAGTGGACCATAGAGTTTCCTGGAGGGAGATAGAAGGACACACGGAGGAGGAAGGGGTGGAGCTAAGAGGTTGAGTGGCCCTTTCAAGCCAACAAGTGGGGAGAGAACAGATGTCTTCATTGCAACGTGGATAGCTCAGGTTTATTTCCTAATATTTACTTCAGAGTTTTATTTTTTAATAAAATGATAAAAGAAATCTCACAATAACTGGGTAGTGGTACTGAGTACCCTTCATTTCCCTGCATTTCCAGTAAGTATCCATTAGTTATAAAATTAGTTTCAACATAAACAACAAATGCATTATAGGAAACTCTCTCGGCATACTTGTCTATCCTTGCTTCCTGCCCATTAGCTGGGAAATAGCAATGTTCTCCAAGTTGAATGAGTTTATTGACTGGAAATAAAACATGATGTTCTTTTCCAAAATCATAGAGAAGTTAATAATATGGGGTATTATTTATTTCATCTTCAGTTTTTTTTTTTTTTTTTTCTGAAATCCTGGAGTCTAGCTACCTTATTTTCCATGGCTTGGGGAAGGCAAGAAGACTCATTAATTTCTCCAAATACATGCACCTTGGGTCCAATCTAGAGCTTCAGAATGTGAGCATATTTTCGGATCATAAAAGACTTTCCTATGTTAAATCATGTCCCCATCTACTACATCATCATTTCCCAATGTTCTGCGGGGAGGGCTGTCATGTTCAAGCTGCTGCTCAGTCTCCTCTGTGCATCAAAAGACACTCATAGAGTAAATTCCATGTTCCTTTGTGGTTAGAATCATTTGTGTATCACTGCTTGGACAATTTTCAGATTACTATTAAATGGTTGTAGGCCCTAAGATTCATTTCATGTGTTCATTAGAAGTCCTTACAGACTTCTTTCCTGTATCTTTCTCATGTCTCCTATAGAAACAGCCAAGTTTCAGCTTGGGTGTCCTGCTGCCTGAGTTTAGGCTCTTTCTGGTTCTGTGACCTGACATAAAGGACTCTGTCTCTAATCTGCACAGCAGGTGACTGGTCCCAACCTCACTGGTTGTGAGTGTCAAACAGGATAATCCATGCTCACAGTCCTCAGTCAGGGCCTGACACTTTTTATTATTATAAGAGACATAACATAGGGTGAATCGAGCCCATTTGAATAGATTAACATGTTCTTTGAAGAATAAATTTGTTAGCTACCTGTGGTGGGTGCAGGCATGCCTATAATCCCAGCGCTGGAGAAATGAAGGCAGAAGAATCAGGAGTTCAAAGTCAGCCTTAGCTATGTAGTGAGTTCAAGGCCAGCCTACGGTACAAACATTAATTAAAAAATTAAAATAAGTTGCCTTAAAAATGGGCCTACGCTTAATGAGGCCAAGTTACCAAACATGCATGTGCTGGTGATTTGATGTCTACTGAATTTCACTGTGTTTCCACTTAACCATACAACTTTCAGATTTAGATGGTCTAAAATTTTTCTTTAGAACACAGAGCTTCGAGGCTCCACCTAGACCTTTTTCTGACTGTTCCCTGCTTACATGAAGCTACTGAATCTGTCACAGTCATTGGCTCCTTTATGCATTTTGATCCTTCAAGCAGCATGCTGATGCTCTCAGCCCGTAGCCACAACAGATGCTGGCCGGCCCTGTCCTTGAGAACCACATCATTCTCATTTTTCAATTTAAATTTTTTTCATCCTCAACAAATTGTTCTTCCTCTGCTAGTAAAACAGAAAACTCGCGGGCTGCTGAAACAAAGAATGCCCAGGGAGTTGTCTGTCAAGGACCTCAAATGTATCGCTCTGTGCTGGAGACAGCTCCAAGGCAACCTGTAGTGAGCACTCAAGCTGATCCTACAGCCCCTGCCACCTCACCCCTCCGAAAAGTCAATGTGTTGTCCATTTTAATAATGAGGGGGGAGCATGCAGGGTGCTCGGCCCCATTTCAAGAGTCTGCAGTTTAACCTGAATCACCTCTTTTGGGCTTCTGGGAAAAGACTTGGAGACAGGCTAACTGCTGAGGCTGTATGGAAAAACGACCTTGCTTCTGTCTCTCCACTCAAGTCTCTCCTGGGAATGTTTTGTTCCAGGACATTATGCTCAAGCCCATGGTGGGTACTCCAGGAAAAAAAAAATTCAAACAAACAAGAGCTCCCAATTTCCCAGAAAATAAAAGTCTAAACAGAAATAAAGTTTTATGAGGGAAAGTCTTCCCAGCACTTCAATGCAGCAATGGTAAGAATTTCTCCACACTCAACTCACATTCCTGCCCATCCTCCCCATGCTGGATCTATCAGGGAAGCGTTTAGATCTGGTTGTGGTTAGACTGACGTTGTTAGCTCCATCTGGGGGTTTGTGTGAACTCAGTTTCACCTCATCGTAGGCTTCTGTGTGTGACTTACTACAGAGTCGCTCAAAGCTGAACCTAAGCTACTCCTTCTGCCTAAGAAATCTGGATGTGTACTAGTCCACTGAGAATTGATTTGAATGTGGAAGATGGCTATATAAAGAGTAGTATGACTGTTTAAAGCCACATGCAGGTAGATGGCTAGCAGAAAAATAACTACAGGCAATGAGGTCCATGTGTGTAATCATAGGGGCTTGGATATAGCTTTGGGGGAGTTTATTTGAGTGGCAGCAAAAATTGAGACTAGATGAAAATTGAAAATAGATGGGACAGTATGACCTTTTGAGTATGAAATGTCTCACAGGTTGGCATGTTGAACACTCATTCCCAGATAGAGGTGTTATTTGGTAGATTGTAGGGCCTTTAGGAGGCAAAGCCTTGCTGGAAAAAGTGGGTCACTGAGTGTAGGTCTCAGGGGTCCTGAGGCTGGGCTATACTTCCTGTTTCCTGTTGGCTCTAATTCCTGTTTTTTTGTTTTGCCAAGGTATGTAAGAGAAGCCTCACGTTCCTAAGAGCAGAAGCTAATGCCACTCCAATGGCCATGCCTTCCCTCCACGATGGGCAGCATCCTCAAACCAGGAACCTAAATAAACCCTTCCCTTCTTGGCGCTGTTTCTTGTCAAGCATTTGAGCAAAGTCATAGGGAATGTAATGAATACATGGGCAGGAATACTGAGTGAGGTTCCATGTTGAGTGGAATTCTCTAATGCCATCAGTGGAAACTATCTAGACCCCTCACAAGAGAATAAAATTTTGAGGTAAAAAGAAAAGTAATTGTGCAAATGTTTGAAAAGCATCATATAAATTAAAATGCATAGCAGTTAATTTTTAGGATACAATGACACACACAGCTTTAGGGAATGGTAACAGGACCATAGAGTATTCTAGAAGAGCTGTAGTCAGTGGTATGGGAACCTCTAAGTTCCACAGAGAGGCTCATGGTGTTGCTAGGGAAAATCTGGGGCAAGGAGATCACAAGAGCCAACTCAGCCTTATCAGAGTCTCAAAGGCTCTCTGGTTTTGTGAATAAAGAAGGGAAAGGAAGGGTGGTCACAAACTCAGCTCAGCTCATGTAGCTAATTCATCACAACAATGAACCAGAAAAACAAATACTATACTTTTACCTCAGAGGAAGAGGAGGGATGAATGAAGTTGGGAGAAAGATGTGGGAGGGTCCAGGAAGATCTGGAGTGGGGGAATGAGGGTGGACATGATATAAGTACATTGCATTCTTGTATGATATAATAATAGTAATAATATAGCAGTAATAATTGTAAAAAACCTACATCCACATTTTCAGGCTGTGCTCAGTTGTACCTATGTGATTATTAGTTCTCAAGGAGACTTCAAGACCACGGGAACTCTAGAATGATGTTGTCACCGTGACTTCTGCATTTATGATGTGTTTGGCAGGAAAGAGTCCTTTCCTGGAATTTTGAGATTATTTGCTTTTAAAGATGAGGTCATTTCAAGAAAAAGTTCACACTACAGGATCAAGTTTCAAGATCATAAATGATAAACTTAGTGATAAGGTCCAATTTCAACTAGAGTACTAAAAGCTGTTCAATTTATGATTCCTCTTAATAAACTGTATGGAATGTTCTGAATTTATAAAGCTGCTGCTGATAATTAAATTAATTTATCCTTCCAATTAGAATACTTTTACCTTCTATATTGGCCAATACAGGAGAAATGAGGGAGAAATAACATCAAAGCTGTTTGATAAAGCCTTGAGGAATCATATTTTTTTATATTTTCCTAAAATTATACTCAATACATATACATGTATGTATATACACATATGTGTACACACATATAAATCCACACACATACATATACACACCAGAAAGTCTGCTATGAAATAGTATTTTCTAGAAATGGCTTCATAAACAAGACCAGAACAATGCAATATCAATAGATATGTGAGCATGGAAGGGGGAAATTTTTGTGGGCGTCATATCCTTAGAAAAAAAAAACTATAGGCAACTAATGACTACTTGGAAGTGGATACACACACACACACACACATACATATGTATATGTATATATGTGTGTGTACATACACATATATACACATATATGTATATATAAGCTATATTCACACACACATATATGTATATGTTATATATTCATATATATTCTTTATTATAAAGGAAGTTAAACAACTCAGTTATTGCTATTGGGCTGACAATGTTCCCCACAAGAACTACAGATTAACAAAAAGTTCCAGTTAGCAGGCCTGAGAAACCTCCTTTCTAGTGATTGGTCAGGGTAGTCCGAGTGACTCCCTGAACAATATAGACTATTACTGTTGCCTTGGTTGCCTCTCAGGGTTGAAGGTGGCCCCTGTTGCTGAAGACAGCACACACTTAGGACAGAGGACTCGGGTGATTCTACTGCAAAGTCTCTTTCCTGCAGTCTAGATTCCAGAAAATACTAAGCAAGCAGCCAATGGAGGGAAAGAATTAGCCAGTCCTACCCAGATACAACACCCATGAGGTACAGCAAATATCAGCATGGCAAGATATTCATAAAGGGGCAAGAAGTGGCACTTGTGTGTTAGCAACCAACAGCTGTCTAAGTGGACTTAAGGCCCGCTCAGCAGGAAGGAAGTCACACCTGGTGCCAGAAACCAAGCCAGCTTCCTGGGCTTAAGGAGCTCAGGGACGTTAGAAGAGAATCCTCTACTGTCATTTTGCTAGACCGTACTTTCTTACTACATTCCAAATCTTATCCTGATACCCACAGGGACCTCATCAAGGAAGCCTCTCTTTACAGTAAATGGATAGAGAAAACCACCACTGGATACAATACAGAGATCAGCAGACTGTGGGAGCCCAGCCACAGTGGACACGTCTGTGTTACAGTTCCCGCATCCATAACTCTGGGGACTGTAGCAGGAATCTTAAAAGTTCTTATTAATAAAATCAAACCCGAGGTCAGTTATTGGGGTCCATGCTGGTAGATCAGAGAGACAGAACAAGCCACAGCTATCTCACCTCACCAGATCCTCAGCTGGTCTTGTCTCCTCAGACTGGAGGCCTCTGAGTCCTCATCCGGAATGGGTCTCAGCTGAATTACTGCTCAAAAGCCTGAATGCTCAACCAGCCAAAATGCTTTCTAGTTTCTGTTCCTCACGCCTTATATATCTTTTTGCTTTCTACCACCACTCCCTGGGATTAAAGGCTGGCTTTCTGGGATTAAAGGCATGTGTCACCATGCTTGGCTATTTCCAATGTGGCCTTGAACTCACAGAGATCCAGAGGGATTTCTGTCTCTGGAATGCTAGGATTAAAGGTGTGAGTGCCACCATTTTCTAGCCTTTGTACCTAGTGGCTGTCTGTTCTCTGACCCCAGATAAATTTATTAGAGTACACAATATTTTGGGGAACACAATACCACCACATGGGGACATCATGGGAGAGGGCTTAGAAAGATTGTAAAAGCCAGAACACCAGGAAGTCTGCTGTGGAAGTCTCTCCTAGAAATAGCTGCATAAAAAAAAAACCCGCTAAAACAATGGCAATATCAATAGGTATGTTAGCACAGAAGGGGGAAATTTTTGTGGGGTCCCACCCTTAGACAAAGAACTACAGCCAACTAATGACATCTAGAAGAATTAGCTTTCCTCAGAGATGAGCCTCTTATTGGTTGTCCAGGGCAGAGTGGTCAGCTTGGAACCATACACACACAAATAGCAGACTCAGTAGGTTCTACTTATGCATATCTGTGCATACACATACATGGAGGTAACAGTAATCACAAATGAAAAAGAGGCTGTCAACTTGAGAATGGGGGTCATGGGAGGGGTTTAAGGAAGGGTAGCTGGGAGGGCTGGAAGGAGAAAAGGGGCAGGGAGAAAGTGATGTAATTCTATTTCAATTAAAAACATTAAAAACAGCAAAACTATCCACCGTAACTGAAGGAGAAAAAAAAAAAAACTTTGCATGACATAAACAGCCTAAAAAATATACCCAACAACCTAAACCTAAAGAAAATATAGGAAACAATATTTCAAAGTGAATAGAGCAATGAATGTAGCAGAGAGACTTTAGAAAGAGCTATTAAGCCATAATTATTGAAACACAAAGTATTACCAAGCACACACCACCAAAACCAACAACACGATGACTGCAATGAACATATCACAAAAATAACTAAATATCAAGGGCCTCAATTCTCCAATCAGAAGACACAGGATGACTGAGTGATTAAGAAGCAAAATCCACCCACCCATTGTCCACAAGAAACACAACTCTAAAGAGAGCCACCACATTAGAGTAAAAGGATGGACAGAAGTACTCTAATCAAATGGGAACAGGAAGCAAGCAGATTGCTGTCCTGATATCTGGCAAAATAGACTACAAAGCAAAACTAATCAGAAGAATTAAAGAGAAACACTTCATTCTAATTAAGGGAACAGTCAAGAAGACATTACTATCCTCAACTTACATGCACCAAACTCTGCAGTACCCAATTTCATAAAATAAAATGTACTACTGGATTTTAAAGACACAGATTAATATCAATTCACTAATAGTAGGTGATTGCAATACCACACTTTCTCTAATAGGATATCTGGACAAAAAATAGAGAAACATCAGAATTAATTCTCATCATATATCAAATGGACTTAACAAGTATCTACAGAATATTTCATTCAAATACTAAAGAATACACCTTCTACTGAGCAACACATGGAAGCTGTGGGATTGTTTTTCTGTATGCTGTGAATATGTGTTGCTACTATTGGTTAATAAAGAAGCTGTTTTGGCCAATGGCAAGACAGGTTATAGCCAGGTGGGAAATCCAAGCAAAGATACAGGGAGAAGAAAGGCGGAGTCAGAGCAGACGCTGAGAGTCATGGAAAAGCAAGACGTAACAAACACAGGTAAAGCCACAAGACATGTGGCGACTTATAGACTACTAAATACGAGTTGATTTAAGATGTATGAGCTGGCTAATACAAGCCTGAGCCACAGGCCAAACAGTTTGTAATTAATACTAAGCCTCTGAGTAAGTATTCTATTAAAATAGCTGCTGCCCAGGCAGGACGGGGTGGGACCGAGAAACTTCAGTCTACACATGGAGCTTTTTTAAAATAGACCGCATCCTGAGAAACAAAACAAGTCGTTACAAATTCAAAAACATTCAGACAACTCCTTGTAACTTCTCTGACCACAATGCAATAAAAGAAATTGACAGCAAACAAATGTCTAGTTAATATGCAAACCTATGGAGATTAAACAACTGACTACCTAATGATGAATGGGCCAAAGAAGTGATCAAGAAATCAGTAAAACTTTCCTGGAACAACACAACAAAATCTCTGGGACAGGTTGAAAGTCCTACAAAGGAAATTTATAGCTCTAAGTGCCCACATTAAAAAATCAGAAAGAACACAAATAAATGGATTAACGATGCAGTTAAAATGCTGGAAAACCAAGAACAAACCAAATCCAAACCCAGTCAACAGCAAGAAAGAAGGAAAATCAGAGTAGAAATCAGTGAAATAGAAACAGAGAAAATAATACTAAGAATGGGTGAATTGAGGAGCTGGTGATAAACAAGATTGACAGATCCTTGGGCCAACTAACCAAAAGAGAAAGAGGGGGCCAAATTAAAAGAATCAGAAATGAACAGGGAAACATTACAACAGACATCAAAGAAACTTGGAATATTATAAGTGAATACTTTATAAACTTGTACTCCATTGTGCTGGAAAACTTAAAATTCTACCAGACAACTTCTAGACGTGCAAATCAAAACAACTTTAAGATTCCATCTTTCTCCAGTCAGAATGGCAAAGACCAACAAAGCAACCATCAGCAAATATGGCATAGGTAGGGGGTGTGCAGAAAAGGGAACCCTCACTCACTGTTGGTGGGATTGCAAACCGATGCAGCCATTATGGAAATCAGTGTGGAGAATTCTCAAAGAATTCAATTCTGCCATATGACCCAGCTGTACCACTCCCTGCAGATGCCCAAAGATTGCCATTCTACTCCACAGATACTTTCCAGTCATGTGCATTACTTGCTATATTCACGATATCTAGGAAATGGGAGCAATCTAAATGTCTATCAATCGATGAATGGATAATGAAAATGTGGTCCATATATACTCTGAAGTACTAGTCAATTGTAAAGAAAAATGAAATCATGAACTTTGCAGATAGATGGTTAGAACTGGAAGAATACATACCAAGTGGGGTAATTGAGACCCAGAAAGACAAATTTCACACGTTCTCCCTAATTGGAGGCTCCTATCTCCAAATCTTCAGATGTAAATACATATCCTGGACTACTTTCAGAAACCAGGAATTAAAAAGGGACCATTGCCTGGGTAGGGAGATGGGAGAGGATTAGAGAGGAAAATAGCAGGATGCAAGAGGTCTGTTCAAGGAGATGGTAAAAGGGGGGTAGATAAATATGGAAAAAGGAAAGAGGGTAAAATAACAGTAAAGATGTCTGAAAATTCATAAGGAATCATACTATTAACTATGTAACATAAAAACCTATGATACATCTAAGTCTATGAATATACCACACACACATATAAATATACATATATAGTTTAAATAAAGTTTTTTTTTCATCTGGGCTGACAATGCTACACCCCAAGAGACAAAGACTACCCAACACAAACTACTGTCAGGCATTAGAAGCCTTATTTTGAATTATTGGTCAGAGTTGTCCAAGAGACTCCCAAAACATAGCAGACTATTAATTACTATTGCCCTTAGCTGCCGCCCACCCAGTGATGGAAGGTAACTCCCTATTGCTGAAAACAACATTTCAGACACAGCGGTCAGTGGTCCCCAAACTAGAACTGACCTGAATGCCTCCTCCCTGAGGACTAGCTTTCATGGTATTAGATGGTACCATGCAAGCTTCTAACAGGAAGCAACCAACAATCCTATTCAGCTATGTGGTCTAGGACCCACAACAGAGACCAGCATGGCATGATAACCCTAAGGATACGGTACTATGGCAAGATACTAATATATAATAATCAGGCAATCATATTTGGAGGTAACCCATAGTTCTCTAATTAGACTTAAGACACACTCAACAAGAAGGAAATCATGCCTGGTACTAGAAACCTAGCCAATTAATCAGGTCAAGTGAAGTTCCAGATCTTGGAGTACCTACAACCGTCACATTAATAAGCCAGCATAATTCCTAACTATGTTCTAAATATTTGTCCTTATATCCACAGATAAGTACACTCCTTACCACTCATCAAGGAAATTTCTTTGCAACAGATGGGGACCATCACAGAAAACTATAACCAGTCAAAATACGGAGTTGCAGAGCCCAGTCCCAACAGAAACATCTACAAATCAACTCCCACATCTAAGGCTCAGAGAACATTGTGGAAGAGACACAGAGATTTTAAGAGCCAAAGGATCAGGGAGTTTGCTGTGAGACTGTATCTCCTAGCAATGTCAGAAGCTAAACCCATAAAGTCTCAACAACATGACTGCCTAAACATGAACTGAACAAGGATGATGCCAATAGAGAAGCCGTAACAATGCAGGAAAGCCCACAAGGACTCAACTCCACAGAATGAACTACAGACAATTAAGATACGCTTATTGGCTATCTGATACCAAACTGTTAGCCCCGAAAGCATACATACAAGTAACATTTTACAGATGATTATAGGCAGGTTATAATTAGGAAAATGTATGTATATATGTAAACATATATGCATGTAACAATAATTAATGAAAAAAAAGGCCATGAATTGGAAAGAGAGTGAGGAGGGGTATTTGGGAGGATTTGGAGGGAGGAAAGGAAAGGGGGTATTATATAATTATAATCTCAAAAATAAAAGAAATAAAAAATTTTTAAAAAGAACATGTTTGTTTTTTAATACTGGGCGATTACCATCACCACATTTTTGCTTTACAATTTGCCCATGAGACCCAAAGAGAAGTACCTAGGACAATTACATAAATTAAAAAGTTAAGGCTCAAGCCAATCAAGGAGTTTTCCGAAGGGCCTCATAACTGGTTGGTAAAACACAGGACTGAGTCTTAACTATTAGTCTCTTTCTGCTTATACCATTTATATATTACATTATAGATTTTATGTCTTTTTAAATGAACTATCTGCCAAACAAAGTGAAAAACTAAGGGAGCGCTAGGTCTTTAATATTGGGAACTTGAGTTTGAAGAGACCCAGAAACTAATAATGGAAATGTATTAAAAATGGAACCCAGGATTATGTCTGTGTAGTTGCAAAATATGCATGCATTTGGGCACTTGGGAAGAAAACTGGGCCAGGGTAAGCAGAGGCATGCAGGACAGTGCTTGGGGTCTGCATTAGACCCCAACAGAGGTGAGGTGGAGTCGAGTTCTGGTAAGGTATGCTGTGTAAAACCATTTCAGCAAAGCTCCAAATTTCTTGAGTTAGTTGTCTGCAGGATGCAGTTCTAGAGTTCACTACTCTAGGCCATTTTTGGAGGACAGGAAAGTTAACAAAGCTGGAGGCAGAACAGAGGCGGTCCCAGTCAACCAGGTTCCTTTTCTGTCATCTCCAGAAATATAAACAGTGGACCATCAGCTTTGCACCATGAGAAGCTAAGAGGGAAATGTGTTATTCTGAAGTACTACCACATTAAGAATTTTATCTGTATTGCTAAAGGTGAAATGAAAAAAAAAATTAAGCAAAAGTATCAGAGTCTTCATTCCTTAGAGTGATGTTTATTTTCTCTAACTTTAATATTGAGATGACTTCACCGCGATGCTAGCATGTCTCACATACCGAGTGCTCAGACTGGTGACTGTGACCACGATAGCATTGGGGCAGAGCAGACGCCCAGGCATCAGAAGATGAGGCTGTGGCCTGGGCCCTTTCTCTCAAGAGGTCTCTTTTCCCAGCTGGCAAACTGAGGAGCGTAGAGGAGGTCGTTTCCCTCGTTCTTTTCAAAGGCTAATCCTTCCTGACTAACGGGAATGTTGTCTCACTTCACATTTGTGTTTCTGAGTCAGGGTACGTCTTTCAAGGCATTAAATACAGTAATCAAGGAAGGCCAAATGTTCTTCATTGCTGAGTCAGGCAGATGGCCGGCCGGGGTACCTTCGGAAGAACTGGTTGTCCCTCCCTGCCTCTTGGTAGGCTTCCATTGAGCTCTGGTAACAATTTTGCTGGCATCTCTACTCCCTCCTATTTGCACTCCCCTGAAGAAGGCCTTTGTGTGTTCCCAGACCTGCGAAGGGAACAGAAGGCAGCATGGGCCTAAAGTGCCTGCAGAGTTGCAAAGAGGGACAGAGGCAAACATCTGGAGTAGAAATTTCAAATAGGGTTGTCTCAGTCCCTGCAACTGTTGATTCACAACCAGCATCACACAGGCAGTGGGAGATGCTGGTGCTCTGTGGTCTCTAGGTGAGGCAGTGGCTAACTGTAGTGGGATGGAGGTCTTCAGAGATGTTGTTTTTGCTGTAGGAAATAGCATTTCTCTGAGTGTCTGCTGCTGTTAACTGAGTGGAATCCCAACCCTCATGCCATTCAGATCTAATGTACGAATCCTTTCTAGAGAACAGAGGACATTGCTCAGTTGGTCAAGTGCTCCCCAGGCAAGCATAGGAGGTGAGTCCATCCCCCAGAACCCATGTGAAAACTGACTAGTTTATAATCCCAGCACTTGGAAGGCAGAGAGAGGAAGATCCCTGCCTTGCTGGACAGTTACCCTAGCCTAGAGCTCTGCCAGGCCTGATAACAGTTAAGAGCACACGTTGCTCTTCCAGAGGGCCAGGCACACACATGGGCTTCACAACCCTCTGTGACTCCAGTTCCAAGGGATTCCCTCACCCTCTTTTAGCCTTCAAAGGGCACTGTACACACGTGATACACATTTATAAAGCAGGCAAAACGTTCATACACATAAAATAAAAATCAGAGCTTAAAAGGCATTTTAACTCCATTTTCTATTTATCACTTACATGGAGAAATGTAGTAGATTTTATATATTGGGTGTGTTTTGTAAATTCACTATTTCTGTTTATTATTCCTAGCATCTTTTCTGTAGTTTTAAAATGTACATGATAAAGGGTGATGTTGTCAACTTGACAATCTAGACTACTTGGGAGACAGGCTTCTGAGAATGTCTGTGAGGAGTTTACAAACTAGCTTTCACGATGTCAAAAGAGCAGCCCTAAATATTGGCAGCATCATTCCCTGGAAGGGGGTCCTGGACTGAAGCAAAAGGGAGAAAGAGAGCCGAGCGCCATGTTCATCTCGCTCCTTGCTTCCTGAAGGCTGCCACAGAATGACCAGCTGCCTCATACTTCTGCCGCCAGAGCTTCCTGCCATATGGAGTGGACCCTCATATGGTGAGCCAGAATAAACGCTTCAAATCGTTTTTCAGATATTTTGACACAGCAGTGAGGAAACTAAGGAGGCATGTGTATTATTTCCTTTTCAGTTCTACCGCCCTAGCGCGTACTAAGTCTCAGACACCACTGATAGACGGCGTTGTCTCTACTCCTGGCTCTAACAGGACAGCACTTCGTCATTCTCTCTCAAGTCGGGAAAAATTGTAGGATTTCATAGGTTCTTTGTAACAGATGAAGACAACCGGTCTCTAATCCTAACTTGCCGAGACCATAAAGCTTTGATGCAGTGGGTCCAGACCTGAGCATATTCCAGGGCTTATTTCATTCGCACATTCAGGATATTATTCTCTGAGACTTGTATGGCTGACATATGGTCTCCCTCTCTGGCTGGTGGGAACGTAAATGATTCTCACTTCTGGGTGGGAACATATCAACTTCTTTCATTTGTTCTTTCTCAGCCTGGGGAACTTTCTTTTGTCAGCTCACTCGCTGTTCAGCTAAACACTTGAAGGACTTGGTCAGCAAACCTTGGGTCGCTGTCCCCAGGTAGTAGCTTTCTCTGTGGTCGTCAGTCCCATAAAATCTATCAAGGACAGCCTCCAAATGCAGATGCAGTTCCTCAGGTTAGCAAGACTGCCAGGCTCTCCTGGGGCTTTCTCTTCCAGGGGTGCTGACCAGGAGGCAGCCCCAGACAAGCTGGGCCTATGCTAGGGTACTTTCTTTTCTTTCCAAATGAACCACAACCCCATGCTGTCTGTTGTCTAATTGGTGAAATGGTTACAGAATTTATCCAAGTCACTGGCTCATGAAATCCACCTGTTGCTCCAACATGGTCAGAAGTCAGTCTGGCCCAATTTTAATATACAATTAGAGTAATATCCTAAAGATTTCACATTTTCTGCATGTTTACAACTCTTGTAATATTCGGTGCACGAACAGCTTCTGCCTGGGTGTTATCAACCAAAGTTGACAGGCGGGCTGACTTATCTTTGATCTATAAAAATGGATGAGAGTTTTGAAAATAGAAACACGGAATTTATACTTTTTATCTACCATATCAGGCTGCATAGGGTAATTGCCAACTACGAAAAGGAAGTGACCATTTTTGTGTATATTTACATTAATATAACAAGGGGCCAGCTGCTGGGATGGATAGGTCTGGATTATCTGTCACCATATATATTGGTTCAATGAATATAATCCTAAAGTTATTTTCTGTGGTATGACCTGAGAGCTACGACAGTGACTTGCTTTCTGTTTTTACTCATTTACTCTTAACTCATGGAAGCACATTCCTAGAAAATATTAATAGAAAAATGTCAGAGCAGATAAAACTGCATTTTACTAAGTTGGTTAATTATTCCTTTAAAGAAATGAAACTATCTTTTTTATTGTTGCTTTTAGACAGAGTCTTTCTTCAGATTTATTTTCTTATTTTAAGTTAAGGTGTGTGTGTGTGTGTGTGTGTGTGTGTGTGTGTGTGTGTGTGTGTGTGTGCAGTGCCTGTGAAGGCAGAGGTGCTGGATGTTAGAGGATTTGTGAGCTGCCTGATATGGGTGCCTGGGACTAAACTCGGCGCCCCTGTGGGAGCACTGCTCACTCTGAACTGTGGAGCCATCTCTTCAGCCCCTAGATGAGGTCTTGTGCTTTCCAGGCTGGTTTCAAACTCACAGTGTAGCGGGATGACCTGGAACTTCACACGCTCTTGCCTTACCCTCCAGAGTGCTCAGTGCATCACCTCCCTCCAGAGTGTCCAGTGCCACCTCCCTCCAGAGTGTCCACAGTGTCACCTCCCTCCAGAGTGTCCAGTGTCACCTCCCTCCAGAGTGTCCAGTGTCACCTCCCTCCAGAGTGTCCACAGTGTCACCTCCCTCCAGAGTGTCCACAGTGTCACCTCCCCTCCAGAGTGTCCACAGTGTCACCTCCCTCCAGTGTCCAGTGTCACCTCCCTCCAGAGTGTCCACAGTGTCACCTCCCTCCAGAGTGTCCAGTGTCACCTCCCTCCAGAGTGTCCACAGTGTCACCTCCCTCTAGAGTGTCCAGTGTCACCTCCCTCCAGAGTGTCCACAGTGTCACCTCCCTCCAGAGTGTCCAGTGTCACCTCCCTCCAGAGTGTCCACAGTGTCACCTCCCTCCAGAGTGTCCAGTGTCACCTCCCTCCAGAGTGTCCAGTGTCACCTCCCTCCAGAGTGTCCACAGTGTCACCTCCCTCCAGAGTGTCCACAGTGTGTCACCTCCCTCCAGAGTGTCCACAGTGTGTCACCTCCCTCCAGAGTGTCCACAGTGTCACCTCCCTCCAGAGTGTCCAGTGTCACCGCCCTCCAGAGTGTCCACAGTGTGTCACCTTCCTCCAGAGTGTCCACAGTGTCACCTCCCTCCAGAGTGTCCACAGTGTCACCTCCATCCAGAGTGTCCAGTGTCACCTCCCTCTAGAGTGTCCACAGTGTCACCTCCCTCAAGAGTGTCCACAGTGTCACCTCCCTCAAGAGTGTCCACAGTGTCACCTCCCTCCAGAGTTTCCAAAGTGTCACCTCCCTCCAGAGTGTCCACAGTGTGTCACCTCCCTCCAGAGTGTCCACAGTGTCACCTCCCTCCAGAGTGTCCACAGTGTCACCTCCCCTCCAGAGTGTCCACAGTGTCACCTCCCCTCCAGAGTGTCCACAGTGTCACCTCCCTCCAGAGTGTCCACAGTGTCACCTCCCCTCCAGAGTGTCCACAGTGTCACCTCCCTCCAGAGTGTCCTCAGTGTCACCTCCCTCCAGAGTGTCCACAGTGTGTCACCTCCCTCCAGAGTGTCCACAGTGTCACCTCTCTCCAGAGTGTCCACAGTGTCACCTCCCTCCAGAGTGTCCACATTGCGTCACCTCCCTCCAGAGTGTCCAGTGTCACCTCCCCTCCAGAGTGTCCAGTGTCACCTCCCTCCAGAGTGTCCACAGTGTCACCTCCCTCCAGAGTGTCCACAGTGTGTCACCTCCCTCCAGAGTGTCCTCAGTGTCACCTCCCTCCAGAGTGTCCACAGTGTCACCTCCCTCCAGAGTGTCCAGTGTCACCTCCCTCCAGAGTGTCCACAGTGTCACCTCCCTCCAGAGTGTCCACAGTGTGTCACCTCCCTCCAGAGTGTCCACAGTGTGTCACCTCCCTCCAGAGTGTCCACAGTGTCACCTCCCTCCAGAGTGTCCAGTGTCACCGCCCTCCAGAGTGTCCACAGTGTGTCACCTCCCTCCAGAGTGTCCACAGTGTCACCTCCCTCCAGAGTGTCCACAGTGTCACCTCCATCCAGAGTGTCCAGTGTCACCTCCCTCTAGAGTGTCCACAGTGTCACCTCCCTCAAGAGTGTCCACAGTGTCACCTCCCTCCAGAGTGTCCACAGTGTCACCTCCCTCCAGAGTGTCCACAGTGTCACCTCCCTCCAGAGTGTCCACAGTGTGTCACCTCCCTCCAGAGTGTCCACAGTGTCACCTCCCTCCAGAGTGTCCACAGTGTCACCTCCCCTCCAGAGTGTCCACAGTGTCACCTCCCCTCCAGAGTGTCCACAGTGTCACCTCCCTCCAGAGTGTCCACAGTGTCACCTCCCCTCCAGAGTATCCACAGTGTCACCTCCCTCCAGAGTGTCCTCAGTGTCACCTCCTTCCAGAGTGTCCACAGTGTGTCACCTCCCTCCAGAGTGTCCACAGTGTCACCTCTCTCCAGAGTGTCCACAGTGTCACCTCCCTCCAGAGTGTCCACAGTGTCACCTCCCTCCAGAGTGTCCAGTGTCACCTCCCCTCCAGAGTGTCCAGTGTCACCTCCCTCCAGAGTGTCCACAGTGTGTCACCTCCCTCCAGAGTGTCCACAGTGTCACCTCCCTCCAGAGTGTCCAGTGTCACCTCCCTCCAGAGTGTCCACAGTGTGTCACCTCCCTCCAGAGTGTCCTCAGTGTCACCTCCCTCCAGAGTGTCCACAGTGTCACCTCCCTCCAGAGTGTCCAGTGTCACCTCCCTCCAGAGTGTCCACAGTGTGTCACCTCCCTCCAGAGTGTCCTCAGTGTCACCTCCCTCCAGAGTGTCCACAGTGTCACCTCCCCTCCATAGTGTCCAGTGTCACCTCCCTCCAGAGTGTCCAGTGTCACCTCCCTCCAGAGTGTCCAGTGTCACCTCCCTCCAGAGTGTCCAGTGTCACCTCCCTCCAGAGTGTCCTCAGTGTCACCTCCCTCCAGAGTGTCCACAGTGTCACCTCCCCTCCAGAGTGTCCAGTGTCACCTCCCTCCAGAGTGTCCAGTGTCACCTCCCTCCAGAGTGTCCAGTGTCACCTCCCTCCAGAGTGTCCAGTGTCACCTCCCCTCCAGAGTGTCCACAGTGTCACCTCCCTCCAGAGTGTCCACAGTGTCACCTCCCCTCCAGAGTGTCCACAGTGTCACCTCCCTCCAGAGTGTCCTCAGTGTCACCTCCTTCCAGAGTGTCCACATTGCGTCACCTCCCTCCAGAGTGTCCACAGTGTCACCTCCCCTCCAGAGTGTCCACAGTGTCACCTCCCTCCAGAGTGTCCACATTGCGTCACCTCCCTCCAGAGTGTCCAGTGTCACCTCCCCTCCAGAGTGTCCAGTGTCACCTCCCTCCAGAGTGTCCACAGTGTGTCACCTCCCTCCAGAGTGTCCACAGTGTGTCACCTCCCTCCAGAGTGTCCTCAGTGTCACCTCCCTCCAGAGTGTCCACAGTGTCACCTCCCTCCAGAGTGTCCAGTGTCACCTCCCTCCAGAGTGTCCACAGTGTCACCTCCCTCCAGAGTGTCCACAGTGTGTCACCTCCCTCCAGTGTATCCACAGTGTCACCTCCCTCCAGAGTGTCCAGTGTCACCTCCCTCCAGAGTGTCCAGTGTCACCGCCCTCCAGAGTGTCCACAGTGTGTCACCTCCCTCCAGAGTGTCCACAGTGTCACCTCCCTCCAGAGTGTCCACAGTGTCACCTCCATCAAGAGTGTCCAGTGTCACCTCCCTCTAGAGTGTCTACAGTGTCACCTCCCTCAAGAGTGTCCACAGTGTCACCTCCCTCAAGAGTGTCCACAGTGTCACCTCCCTCCAGAGTTTCCAAAGTGTCACCTCCCTCCAGAGTGTCCACAGTGTCACCTCCCTCCAGAGTGTCCACAGTGTCACCTCCCTCCAGAGTGTCCACAGTGTCACCTCCCCTCCAGAGTGTCCACAGTGTCACCTCCCCTCCAGAGTGTCCACAGTGTCACCTCCCTCCAGAGTGTCCACAGTGTCACCTCCCCTCCAGAGTGTCCACAGTGTCACCTCCCTCCAGAGTGTCCTCAGTGTCACCTCCTTCCAGAGTGTCCACAGTGTGTCACCTCCCTCCAGAGTGTCCACAGTGTCACCTCTCTCCAGAGTGTCCACAGTGTCACCTCCCTCCAGAGTGTCCACAGTGTCACCTCCCTCCAGAGTGTCCAGTGTCACCTCCCCTCCAGAGTGTCCAGTGTCACCTCCCTCCAGAGTGTCCACAGTGTGTCACCTCCCTCCAGAGTGTCCACAGTGTCACCTCCCTCCAGAGTGTCCAGTGTCACCTCCCTCCAGAGTGTCCACAGTGTGTCACCTCCCTCCCGAGTGTCCTCAGTGTCACCTCCCTCCAGAGTGTCCACAGTGTCACCTCCCTCCAGAGTGTCCTCAGTGTCACCTCCTTCCAGAGTGTCCACAGTGTGTCACCTCCCTCCAGAGTGTCCACAGTGTCACCTCTCTCCAGAGTGTCCACAGTGTCACCTCCCTCCAGAGTGTCCACAGTGTCACCTCCCTCCAGAGTGTCCAGTGTCACCTCCCCTCCAGAGTGTCCAGTGTCACCTCCCTCCAGAGTGTCCACAGTGTGTCACCTCCCTCCAGAGTGTCCACAGTGTCACCTCCCTCCAGAGTGTCCAGTGTCACCTCCCTCCAGAGTGTCCACAGTGTGTCACCTCCCTCCCGAGTGTCCTCAGTGTCACCTCCCTCCAGAGTGTCCACAGTGTCACCTCCCTCCAGAGTGTCCAGTGTCACCTCCCTCCAGAGTGTCCACAGTGTGTCACCTCCCTCCAGAGTGTCCTCAGTGTCACCTCCCTCCAGAGTGTCCACAGTGTCACCTCCCCTCCATAGTGTCCAGTGTCACCTCCCTCCAGAGTGTCCAGTGTCACCTCCCTCCAGAGTGTCCAGTGTCACCTCCCTCCAGAGTGTCCAGTGTCACCTCCCTCCAGAGTGTCCACAGTGTCACCTCCATCCAGGGTGTTGCGGCTGCAGAGGGGACCACACACCCGGTTTATTGGGTTCTGGGAACAGGACCTGGGTATTTCACCTGCTAGGGAAGTGCCCTAGTAACAGGGCCACACCCTCCAACACATCATCTATTGGGCTTACGGGGAAAGAGGTCTTTAAAACATGGCTGTCTAGTTGCCTAGAGGAGAGTCTGCACAGTATGCTACTCTGAGCAAAAGAGACAAAGCATGAGGGTGAAAGCATGGAGGGACGCCAAAGATGGCAGGGAGGGCCTGGGCTTCCAAATAGCAACGGAGATGTTAAGAGATGATACTGAAGTTTGACCATTGTGGTTTGAACCCTATCCTCCACCCAAATATTTTGACCTTGAACCCCAGGTGTTTGACTGAAGTAAGCTGGAATTGGGATCTTTGGAGATATAGGGCTTAAAGGCGGCCATGCCTTCTGTCCCTGGACTTGCTGAAGAGAAGTCACTATTCATGAGGATGATTCGTTGTTCGCTTACTATACCATATCAACCTAAACCCCGAGCCCTCAGCATTGCAGTTCCTGGGGCCAACACTAGGCTTATTTTAAAGTAACAACCACCTCTGCTTGTTTTCTCCTTTGAAGCTATTATCTGACACTTATTAAGTAGTTACTGTTTGCTGGACTAGATGTGCCCTTCGTCTAAATCTGACTGATGACAATCTTGTAAGAACAGAGCAGGCACAGGGAGACAGAGGCGAGGGTGAGCCTGGAGTGAGGCATCAGTGGAAAAAAAACACCCTGACTCACAGTAGCCACCAGGCATGAGGGCCAGGCCAGGAGATAATCCTGAAGCTTTCGAGGTCCAGCTGACTCATTGACTTTGGACTTCTTAACTGTCATAGTAATTCCTGCCCTCTGAGCCATCAAGTGTGTGTGTGTGTGTGTGTGTGTGTGTGTGTGTGTGTGTGTGTGTGGTGTTGTTACAGCAGTACTAGAAAACTAATACAATTGCTTAAACATAAAACTTGACTAAGCTACTTGCTCGTTTATTATCTTGAAGAATTATTTTGGTTTCTTTAAAGATGAGTTTGAAAGAGAGAATTTAAGGATACACTTCACTCCTTACCACTGAATAAGAGCACAATAGGGAGGCAGTCCCATGAATTCCTGTCCCTAAGTCTGATGAGAATTGTTTAGTAGACATTAGTCAATCTAATGCTTCAAAGGAGAAAAACAGCACTGGCAAATGTTAGTTAAAATACTATTAATGCTGATCCCGAGAGTCACAATGCTTGAGGCAGACTGTAGCTAGACAGTCTATGCTCTTCACTGCTTTTCTGCTATAGCAAGTTCAGAGACAGAAAACAGTCTGCCTATATACTTTATTCATTCTTCTGCTCATCTAGTCTTTATGTGTCTGGGGGTAGTGTCCACAGAGGCCAGAAGGTTGTGAGTCACCTTTTGTAGGTTCTGGGAACAGAACTCAGGTCCTTGGAAGAGCAACAAATGTGCTTTATCCCAGGTCACCTCTTCAGCCCACCATTCATCTGTCTGTTCCTTCATGCTTTCATCGAGTAACTGATGCTATGGCTTCCAGTGGCTAACCAGATGCAATCATTTACCAGTGAGTGGTTTTGTTGTTGTTCGTTGGTTAGTTTTTGTTTTGTTCTGTTTGCTCAGAGGATTCAAACCTCCATTCTGTGTCAATTCTTTACAGTTCTGAGGTTGTTCATGCCAAAGCATTCCACGGCTCCTTTTAAAAATTCCAGGAAATGCTTTGCTCAAATTACTTATGACTTTATGCCTAATCTTGGGACAGGTCTGGATGTGCCAGGAGTAACTGGAACACATATTATTCTGAAATCTCAGATGAACTTTATTTAAAGAGAACCTACAGAGAAAAGCAAGACTTCTCTTCTTTATATTTTTTCTTTTGACTCTAACATCTAAAATGAGGTGAGTTTTGCCCCCAGAACTGTACTGTGGTAGGATGGCATGGGAGCGGCTGGAGTGGAAGACCCTGGGACTCAGAGGCTACAAGGAAGTGTTACTATTAAATTATTCCAGTAATCCAGGCCCTGACTGCTCTGTCCATTCTGTGCACACACGCCTGTGTGCTCACATTCGTGGACTCTACCACAATTCGTAACTTATGCCATCATGCTATAAAAAAGCAACAGGCAATGATGTTAGAAGAAGATAAGAGAAACAGAACCAACAAATAAACAGTAAAACCAGCAGCAATTAGCAGCTTAGCAAGGAACAAACTGGGTAAAACAGAAAAGGAAAGACTTCCAAAGATTCAAACTATCATGTGTACGTCACTATGCTTTGGTGTGTGTGTGTGTGTGTGTGTGTGTGTGTGTGTGTGTGTGTGTTGTGGAAGAGGTTGAGACAGGGTCTCTCTACACAGTCTTGGCTGGGTTGGCACTTACTGTATAACCCAAGGTGGCAAAGACTTCATGCCAGTCCTGTTGACTCAGCCTCCTGAATTCAGGCACTACACAAATGAACCACCAACACGATCATTTTCAGGTTCTTTTCTATCTAAAAGATGCCTAGAAAGGGATTTGTAATAACTATCCTCTCTGGATTGTTGTTTCAGTCATCAAAGCCCAAAGTATGATTCTGTGCTACACACCCACACACTTTTTAAATCACTGCTACTCAAACAAAGATTTTCCCTAATGATTTGATTTCTTAGTTTACCCAATAGTACCAGAGTATAGCAACATTACACTTAACTCTGGCCCAGTAGTAACTGCCATTTTTAGCCAGAGAATCCATTCTTTGTTTTCCATGTGCCCACTAGTTCACCACAGTTTGTTTCCATATCATACATTAGCATGAATGCTTATAGCTTTCCTCTTCAATGGAACCCTGGTGATTCTACAAGGAGGTACAGCACATTTTAAGAAACTGATGCATTTGCTTATCTATTCGGCCAATTGTTTGCTTATCTATTCAGTCAATGGCTATAATGTGTAGCTGTTAGATGGGAGGGGAACAGATGCCATCATCCCTAGTTTTAAAGAGCCTGGAGTCTAATAACTGCACAGATAAATAACACTCACAATAGAATATGATAAATGCATTCCTGACAAGTGATAATAAATGCATCATGATGTGCTCTGAAGCCTACAGGCAGAACAGGGAAGCCAAGGCCTCCCATAAACACACTGCAGAGTTGGTGCCACACAGAATGCCACCAAGATGATCCTGGGAAGAATAGCTTGCAGATAGTCAAAAAGTCTAGTGGACAAATTTTCCTGGCACAAACAATGTGTGATGGCTGGGGAGATAGCTCAGCATTTGAGAGCATTTGCCGTTCTTGCAGATGATCTGAGTTTGGATCCAGTAACTGCCTTTAAGTTCACAGCCTCTTCTGGCCCCTCGGGAACCCCGTATGCATGCACATGCTAGTACCTAACAATGCATGCATATGCATAAATAAGAATACATTTAAAAGAAAAGCTACTTATCTAAAAAAAATAACATGCTGATGAGAGAGATTGGTTAAGTCTGAGGAAAGGACTTGGATTGAAAGTCAAGGTCAGAGTAATGATCATATGTGGGTAGTCAAATGCTTTGAGGAATCATTGAGGAGTCAGAATTCTAGCAAACTAGTTAGAAGCCACTGAGTAGTTTCAGGAGACGGTGTGTGTTTTGGCTAAGGCTGGTTCGTTGCACTGTGGAGATCAGCTGAGGAAGCTTTTGACTAGAATGAGAGGACTGGATCTAAGACAGAGGGAGCGATGCTGGAGGGAAGGGCCATGTAGGGTACTGTGGGCCACCGTGGGTAGGGTGGCTTGGGGTAACACTTAGGGCACAAAGTTAACTGGATTTGATGACAGTGTATGTGGAGAGGGAGGCATCAAGTCCAGCTTTAGACAGGATTACAGACAATTGCAATTTAGACACAGGGTGAGTGAGTATAGACTAAAGTCAGTTTGGAGGTTAACTGGAAGCAGGTTTTATCTTCTATAAATCCCTTCTTGCTTCTTCCTCACACTTATGAGAGAATGGCTCTTTTTATAAAGACGTTAATCACACACATTGATTGAAGAATAGGTTAACAGATGAGTCAATACATTTGGGTCAGGCTACCTAGAATGCTATGTGCCTGGGCTCTGGCCAGAGGGTCAGAGACCCATTTCCTGTACCAGGAAGGAGGCCAGACCTGAACCCCATACTCAGGATGCCAGCTGAACTGTTTTGGATAGTGGCATCAGCCTGGGCTACAATCAGTCTTGGGATCCTACTTCATCACTGTCCATTGGCCTGGGTCTCTGTGCCTGTGTGCATTCCATGTCCAGAGACACCAGGCAAGTGTAGGGAGCCGCTATTCAAAGATGGCGCTGGCTTCCTGGTAGCCTAGCTGTAAACAACTCCATATGCAGGCTATGATGCACGAGTATGGTAATTGGCCTTATGTCCTCAGCCTATCCCGTGGCTCCCCGTGCTAGCATTCTGGCAGGACCCAATCACAGTACGGCACGTTTGCCTGATTCCCTATATAAGCAGCTGCAGTTTAGTCCTCGCCGCCCCTCACCTCCCGCTCTCCCTTAACCAAGAGGTGCTCCAATAAAGTGTGTTCTGAGAAGGATCCTCGCGTGGTGGTCGTTCTTCCTCGCTGGCCGAGGAGCGCGCTGCAACTGGTGCCGAAACCCGGGAAGGCAACTTCGGACACCAACTGGTGCCGAAACCCGGGACGGGAAAGAAACTTCGGACACCAGGTGAGGGGTCGAAGAGGATTCAGAACTCAGCACACGGAGCGGTGACGTCGGTAAGTTCTCCAGGAACGTTGACGTCGGTAAGTTCTCCAGGAACGGTGACGTCGGTGAGTTCGCCAGGAACGGCGACGACGTCGGTGAGTTCTCTAGGAACGGTGGTGACGTCGGTAAGTTCTCCAGGTATGCTGATTGCTGGGATTAATCCGTTTGTGTTTGCTCTTGTGTTCATTCTTATGGTACATGCATGTCTCAAGGAAGAACGCAATGTGGAAATCATTAGAAAGGGACGCAAGGCATTAATTAAGCACCAGGATAGTCTATCAGAATCAGACTTTAAAGGGGAGAACTCAAGTAGGCCTAAAAAGAAGAAAGAAAAGAATGAAGAAAAGGAAGAAAATTCAGAAAAGAAAGGGGATCCTTTGTATCTAGTACTAGAGAGATTTGCAAAACTTGATTTATCTGATAATGAATTAGATTCAGATGAGGAGGAAAATTTAGAGGAAGCTGCCGCTGAATATAAAAAAGAGAGATATGGGAGGCAGCGACCTCCTCCTTATAATGTTTCTGCTGGGGTGAATGTGGAACCAATGGGGCCTTCGGGACCACATCCACCCCCCGCAACACCTTCGTATCCGCAAACAGGTGGAGGTTGTCATTTTATCAGGAGAGACACCTGGGCGCGGCTAGCGTCCGCGTTTCCAGTCTTTGAAGATTCGCAAACAAACAGATATCATGAACCTGTGCCTTATAAACAATTAAAAGACCTGGTAGAGGCTGCTCGAGCCTACGGAGTAACAGTCAGTTTCAGAACGGTTCCTGAGCAGCAAATTTGTCTAAACAATTGTCTAGTTATCTTATAGGAAATTGGTCTGGAGAATTTGAAGAGACGCTGGAAAAACTGAGTGGCAGTGGTAACCATCAACTCCACACGAGTGGATATCAGCCTGGCGGAGGGACTGTCCTCCTGGATCACTTCTACCTTCTCCCTGTTTAGAATGGGTGGGGGTAGGGTATATTTTTGGCATGCTGCCTTGGAGGATGCGTGTTTTGTCTGTGGTTGGTCTGCCATTTGCGAACACATACAAAAAAGGACAAGGTCATTATCACTCAAGCATTAGCCGCTTTGGAGTGTGGCTCCTCCCCCCAAATCTGGCTTTCTGCTTAAAGAATACCTAATATCCACACAGCCTTTGCACCCCCAGGACTGGTTAGTCCATTGCACTCGGGAAGGTGTGTGGACAATTGTTGCACGCATAGCCTTTGCACCCCTGGGACTGGTAGTCCATTGCACACGGGAAGGTATGTGGACAGCTTTCACATACTTATATTGAGCACAGGATGCCAGGCTCGTGCACTGCACTTGAAGTGTAGGACATTTTCCTTCCTTCAAGGAGAGCAAGTCTGACTGCATATGGAGTCACATAGCCTTTGCACCCTTAGGACTGGTTAGTCCATTGCACTTGGGAAGGTATGTGGACCATTGGTATATGCATAGCCTTTGCACCCCAGGGACTGGTTGGTCCATTGCACTCGGGAAGGTATGCAGGCAATTATGCACAGTTAACTCATCCTTGATCGGTCAACACATCATGAGGTGGGGACCTGATCGGATGAAATACTTGTGCTGCAGAAATCAGACCTATACTCTCTCCTGCGGCTTAATTAATAAAGAGGGGGGAGATGTAGGGAGCCGCTATTCAAAGATGGCGCTGGCTTCCTGGTAGCCTAGCTGTAAACAACTCCATATGCAGGCTATGATGCACGAGTATGGTAATTGGCCTTATGTCCTCAGCCTATCCCGTGGCTCCCCGTGCTAGCATTCTGGCGGGACCCAATCACAGTACGGCACGTTTGCCTGATTCCCTATATAAGCAGCTGCAGTTTAGTCCTCGCCGCCCCTCACCTCCCGCTCTCCCTTAATCAAGAGGTGCTCCAATAAAGTGTGATCTGAGAAGGATCCTCGCGTGGTGGTCGTTCTTCCTCGCTGGCCGAGGAGCGCGCCGCAGGCAAGAGTGGCCTGGTTTGGAGGAGGGTAGGGAAAAGGATGTAGGCCTGGCACAGTCCCAGGGAGACTCTGGCAGTGACCATAGCCATTGTGACGCAAGGATGACCTCTGGGCTGGTAAGGACCAGAGAAGAGTTTTCACAGAGAAAATGGCTCTTAATTATGTATATTTCATATGGATAACCACAAAGGACCACTTTTACCAAAGCATAGAGTGGTGCTGTCTAAATCATAGGATGGTCTCTGCTGATCTTAGAACATTAAACTGTAGTTGTTGGCTGGACTAGCTTCTGTTTTCTTTGGAAAGGAGACAATGCTGGTGACTAAGAGGAACGAGGAAAGCTGTTGGATCTGGGACTTATTGGGTGTCTTAGTCAAGGTGACTGACTACTGCTGTAATGAAACACCATGATCAAAGAAACTTGGGGAGGAAAGGGTTTATTTGGCTTACACTTCCATGCCACTGTTCATCACCAAAGGAAGTCAGAACAAGAACTCAAACAGGGCAGGAACCTGGAGACAGGAACTGATGCAGAGGCCATGGAGGGGAGCTGTTTACTGGCTTGCTTCCCATGATTTGTTCAGTCTGCTTTCTTATAGAACCCAGGACCACCAATCAGCCCAGAGATGGCACCACTCACCATGGGCTGGGCCTTCCCCATCAATCGATAATTGAGAAAATGCCTTACAGCTGAATCTTATGGAAGCGTTTTCTCAATTGTGGTTCCCTCCTCTCAGATGACTTTAGCTTGTGTCAAGTTGACATAAAACTATGCAGCACACTGGAGAATAATACCCCAAACTGGAAAGCTAGATGTGGAAGAACATTAATAAACACTATTTGGGCTAAATGACGTCAGCTAAGGCAGTACCGGCTTATGTGCTTCTGGTTGGTGCTGAGCATGCTAGCCACACACTAGGCACAGAAAGACTAAAAAGGCAGACAACCTGGTTCCTTCAGACTTTTGAGGGTTTTTTTTGTATTTTATTTTATTTTTCATTTTTTTTTTTTTTTTTTTTTTTTTTTTTTTTTTTTTTTGGTTTTTCGAGACAGGGTTTCTCTGTGTAGCTTTGCGCCTTTCCTGGAACTCACTTGGTAGCCCAGGCTGGCCTCGAACTCACAGAGATCCTCCTGCCTCTGCCTCCCAAGTGCTGGGATTAAAGGCGTGCGCCACCACCGCCCGGCTTTATTTTTCATTTTTATTAAGAAAAATTTTTATTCATTTTATATACCAATCAAAGATCCTCCTCTTCCTCTTCCTTCCTCCTGCCCCTCTAGCCTCCCCCTCCCAACTCACCCCCCCATTCCCTCCTACAAGAAGGTAAGGCTTCCCATGGGGAGGTACAATTAGTAGAGGCAGGTCCAAGCCCCTCCTACTGCCTCAAGGCTGTGCAAGGCATCACATCATAGGTAATGGGCTCCAAAAAACCTGCTCATGCACCAGGGGTGGATTCTGATCCTACTGCTAGGGGTCCCCTTAAGCAGATCAAGCTATATGACGGTCTCATTATGCAGAGGGCCTAGTCCACAGACTTCAGAGTTTTTATGACAGAATTATGGGATACTCCAGCAAAGGGCTAAGACACTTGTAAATAATGAGACATTAACTAATATCAGCTGAGCAAGAATGAAAAATGAAGACAAGAGGGCACAGAAGTACCAAGTGACTAAATCCTCCCCACCTCCCAAAACCCTCCAAAATATTCACAGGAGAACAGAGAAGCGCTGGGATTGGATGACACATTGAAGAGTCTGCAGTGAAGACTATAGACCCAAACACTGTCAATCAACAAGAGTGGTCACAGCATGGCCCACAGATTTCCACCAATATCCAGTAGACCAGCAGTAAAGGTTCCTGGAAATAGAAATGTGAAAGAACCTGGAGAGCTGAGTGAACCAAGAGTGAAGTTCAGCTTGTTGAAACAGCAACAGGGCTTGGAGGTGGAGAAGACACCGTGAGACCAGAGTTAGTGCCGTGGAGTGGAAGATACAGCAGATGCTCGGGGTGAGAACGAGAGGCCGAGAATTTCTGAGACAAGTGACAGGAAACAGGACAATCTTGTTGGGAAAATAGCACTCTAAATATTGTAACATAAAACAAGAAAGCCATGGGTGTGTGATGAAACAGTTTGTGGGGGGTTCTAACAAATGCATTTCACTGACTGTGCACATAGATGATTTCGCTGCTTTCTGCTTCCCACCATTAAGTGTACATATATGCACACATTAACATATGTCAGCTTTGCCCAGAGACCTGTAGCAGGGATCTTAGAAGGTCTTATTAATAAAATCAAACCTGAGGCCAGTTATTGGAGTGAACACTGGAAGGTCAGAGAGACAGAACAAGCCACAGCTAACCTCACCTCACCAGTTCCTCAGCTGATCCTGTTTCCTCAGACTGGAAGCTTCTGAGTCCTCATCCAAATGGCTCTCAGCTGAACTGCTACTCAAAGCCTAAAAGCTTAACCAGTCAAAAATGCTTCTAGTTCCTAGTCTTCATGCCTTATATACCTTTCTGCTATCTGCCATCACTCCCTGGGATTAAAGGCTCACTTTCTGGGATTAAAGGTGTGTGTCACCATGCCTGCCCGTTTCCAATGTGGCCTTGAACTCATAGAGACCTAGAGGGATTTCTGCTTCTGGAATGCTAGGATTAAAGGTGTGAGTGCCACTATTTTCTAGCCTTTGTATCTAGTAGCTGTTCTGTCTCTGACCCCAGATAAGTTTATTAGGGTGTACAATACTTTGGGGAACACAATACCACCACAATTCCCCTTATTTTGTCTAAAATTTTAAAAAAAGCTTATAACTAATATAAGAAAAACTATCCAATAAGTATATACAATATATACAGTCAAAAATTACATTAACAATGTTTAGTCCATTAACATTTGACAAATTCAGACAAACTCCATTATATATATTAACAATGTCCAGTCCAGTAACATTTGATAAACTCAAAAAAATTTTCATTACTTATCCTATGTAAAACAAGTAGTTCCTTTTTAAAAGTAGATTCCATAATCTCCCTTTTTATCTTATCATATCTTTATTCTCTCTTTTTTCTTTTTATAATAGATTCAATAATCCACCTTTTTTCATTTTAGAGTAAATGAAACCTTCCCTTTTTCTTTTTAGAGTAAATTCAATATCTACCCATTTATCCTATTATTTCTTTATCTTTTTTCTCAGAGTAGAGTCAATGCTCTACCTCATATCTATATTCTCTTCTTTCTTTTTCCTTTTTTAAAACAAAAATTCTGAATCTAATCTCCTTGTTCAGCTTTTTTCCTGACCATTAACTTGTAACCAACTGTCATAAACAATGACAATATCCAAAACTCATTAAATGACCAAAAACTGCCCACCCCACTTCTTGGGAATGTGGGCATCTTTTTCTTAAAATTACTTCCTGATTTCTGGGGGTGAAGACATCTTTAGGGGATCCTGAAAAGAAAATTTTGGGGTTAATTGTCAAGTCCTGTATCATTTGTCCAGTCGCTGCATAATGAGAAAGTGCAGGGCTTGTTTCAAGTCCTTGTTCAAGTAGTCTGTCAGGCTGGATCATCTCAGCTAGCCATCTCAAAATTGTCCTGAGTAGTTTGTAGTCCAAAGTCAATCTTTTGGTGGTGTTAATCAGCTTAACAGCTTTATCCTAGTCCACGTGGGATCATCTGTGTGGAGTCCCATCATCCTTTTGAAGATTTCAAAGTCTGTAAGGTGTGATCATGGTTCCCTGCAGATTTTTTTTTTGTGCCTCCTCTGTGGTTTGGAGCAATCACAGTCTGATAAATGTCTGTCTCTTGGAACCATGAATGAATGGTCTTCCCTAGAAGAGAATATCTTCACAGCAATTTCTCCCCACCATTTGTCTTGCCAAACTTTTCCAAACTGACCTTTGCCGATGCTTTCTTGTAACGCGATGGTCCTGGCAATTCTTCTCTGAACCAGCAGCAGTAAACCCTTCATCCCAGGTAGCACCATCACTGCAGTCACCAACAGGACGAGATGAAGCCGGCAACGTGGAGCAGCAGCCGCTGCCTCCATGGTTCCACAGCCACTGTTTGTGGTTTGGTCTGGGCCGAAGCTTCTCCCAAGCCTCCTAGACCGGTCTAAACTCAGGATCCTCCTGCCTCTTCCTCCTTCAGTAAATCCTACTGGCGTGTGCCACCACAACTGCCCAAGAGTAGCTCGGGTCTGAGGCCGGGGCCCACAAGGCCACAGACAAGCAGCTTTTTCATGAATTTGTACCACGAACGTTGGGCACCCAAGAGTTTCATAATTGTCTCATCTCTATGAGCAGAACACCAAGTATCAGCAATAAGATGTCAAAATGCACATCCCGTAATGACCCAAGAAGCTTTCTGGCCTCTCCTGTCAGCACAGTGAGTCCCTTGAGGTCACCGTGAAGTTGGCAGGACAAGGAAAACTGACAGTTTGGGAAACCTATCCTGGATAAAATAGTGAAGTTTCAAAAAAAAATACTTCATAATCTTTTTCAAGCCACTTAAAAAGTTTAATTGTCTAGATTATTATGCCAAGTGAATAATTTATGAGACAAAGAAACCTCTCAAGGGAAACATTATTCTTTGTGAAAAATGTATTTATTTTTATGTATGTGTGTATTCACATGTACCTGATTGCCTGTATGTGTACCATGTGCATGCAGAGCCCAAAGAAGCCAGAAGGGGGCATCAGATACCCTGGAATTGGAGCTATAAGTGATTGTGAGCATTCATATGGGTCCTAGGAACCCAAACTCTGGTCTTTCAGAAGAGCAGCCAAGTGCTCTTCACCATTGAACCATCTCTCCAGCCCTGGAAACATTTTCTTTTCTTTTTTCCTTTATCTTTAAAAATATTCCCGATTACAGTTTCCCCTCCCTCTACCCTTTCCAGCCCCTCCCACCTTCCCTCCTATCCGGATCCATTTCCTTCTTGTTTCTCATTAGAAAAGCACAGGCTTCTAAAAGATAACACCAAACATAACAAAATAAAATATAGGCTAACAAAACCCCTCACACTGAAGCTAGAGAAGGCAGACCATCAGAAGAGCCCCCAAGAGAATTCAAAAGAATTAGAGATCCACTTGTTCATGCATTCAGGAGTCTCATCCTAAACTGAAAACTGTAGTATATCCCCAGAGGACATGGTGCAGCCCTGTGTCAGCCTGGGCGTTCTGCTACAGGCTCTGTGAGCTCATAGAAACCTTGCTCAGTTGTTAATAAAGTTATCAAAGCCCAACTTGTGTATTTTGGCTTTACTTCATAGGTTTTGAGGAACACCAAATCTTAAGAGTATTATCCCAAGATAAATGACAGCCACGGATGGCAAAGTCTGCTCCACAATGTCTAAGTCTGTGCCACTGTGTAAACACTGAACAAGGTGGGGTCAGTTTTCGTTCCCGTAGGTAGGCAGCCTCATTACTGGCAGGAGTCCCACCTTAGCAGCTAGCTACTTCACTTCCAAGGTTTTTCTTCAAAAATGGACCCCAGTCAACCAAGTAATCCTGTCTCAAATATGTTGCCCTCGCTAAGCAGGATGGCCTATGGCTATGGCCCCAGCATTTAGGAGGTAAATGCAAGAAGATCATGAGCTTAAGGCCAGCTTTGTTCACACAGTATTTAGGCTAGCCTGGGTTATATATCAAAACTCAGTTTCCAACAAAACAAACACCTCAAAACAGAAAACACACACACACACACACACACACACACACCAGGATGTTCTCTTCTTTCACTCTCCCCCACCAATTCTTCACCTAAAGCCTTTCTTCATCGAGGATTGCTCATTCAGGGTGCTCTATAGATTCATTTCCTCTAGCTGTGTGTATGCAGGCCTCTGCTCACAGAGATGCAATGGTAACCCCAGTTCAATTTTCCTATTATTATACAGACTGCAGCATCTAAACCATTTAACATACTACTGTGCTACAATTTTTGAGAGACTTTTTTTTTTAGATTTTAAAAACTGTATGGGTATGAGTGTTCTGCCTACATGTATGTTATATGTCCACAACATGCATATACTTACCACAGAAAGCAGAGGGGACATCAGAACCCCTAGAACTGGAGTTACAGATGGGCTTGTGGGTAACCGAATGTGGGTCTTCTGCAAGAGCAGGCAAGTGCTCCTAACTGCTGAGCCATTTCTCCAGCCCCCTACGATGTTGTTGTTATGCATTATTCTATCAGAGAATAATCACATTATTATTCCATTATAGTTTCATTATGTGGGTTTTTCCACCAAATTGATTTCTCAGTGGGATGGAAATATATCTTTTATCTCCATATTTTCAACTTCCAGCACAGAACTTGACATCCTGTAGGCATTCTTATTATAATAGTCCCTTTGCAACAATTTATCATTGAGATAGTATGTTGCCCTGGTCTGCTCTGTTAATCTCCTTACATTACTGGAGTTGAAGTGTGACCAGATACAGCAGCAGAGAAGCCCCTTGGCTGTGCATATCTAAGTCTATAGATTGCCACAGTCATCTAGATTTTAGATGACTCTAGAATTTCTGGTTCTCTCTCTCTCTCTCTCTCTCTCTCTCTCTCTCTCTCTCTCTCTCTCTCTCTCTGTCTCTCTCTGCTTTTTCGAGACAGTGTTTCTCTGTGTAGTTTTGGTGCCTGTCCTGGATCTTGCTCTGTAGCCTAGGCTGGCCTTGAACTCACAGAGATCCTCCTGGCTCTGCCTCCCGAGTGCTGGAATTAAAGGCATGCGCCACCACCGCCCCGCAAATTTTGGGTTATCTTAATCCATTTTCCATTGCTATACCAGAAGATCTAAGACTGTAACTGTAAACATAAACACCTTACTTTAGGCTGACTGCTCTGGAAATTGGGAATTTCAAGAGCAGGATACCAGCCTCTATTTGGTTTTTGGTGAAGCTCTCCTGCTGCCAGACTCATGGCAGGCCCAGTCTCTCCAGTCTGCCTCATCAAAAAGCTGTTCCCAACCCAGGAACTGTGGAAAAGCAACCAAAAAGCATAGTGTAGTTCGCCTGCCTAAGAGTACCCACCAGGAAAGAGCAAGTCTCACTTCTGGTTTTCCATGGACTCAAGCTAGCACTCAAATGTTGTAACAGCTGCTCTCAAATGTCCTTTAACAAGCAAAGAACCCACCAGTTTCCCATGTGTATGCTTCATAAATATACAGGTCAAGTCTGCAAAAACAGATACATCCTGGAACTTAGAAAACATATAGAAGCATACACTGAACCATTCTAGTATTTGGTTAAAATATTGGAGGTAAGCAGAGAAAGATGGACAGCAGGGCAGAGCCATGGGGGCATGGGGAAACAAGCACAGGATTAACCAGCGTGGCTGGACTCATCCAATCAGATGCCACCGCTGGATGGCCCTGAGAATCCAGTTCAGTTTTTTTTTTTGTTGTTGTTGTTTTTTATTAGATTAGACTAGATCCCTTGAGGAATATGAGTTCTAAGATTCTTACAGCTTTCCAGTATTCTAGAGAGGGGAGAGAGTTGCAGAATGTAAGTCAAGTTATTAGAATGTGGTGGATACAACAGAGTTTCCCCTTCAGAGAGGCCATGTGCTGCCAGTTTCATGAAGGCTATGGAGTCATTACACAGTGCCCACGTGGTGACGGCTGAACACACGAACAGCTCACTGTGTTTCAGAAAATGCTAGAAGGTACTGCTGAGTTACCTACCAGATATTTAATTTTATTATTGAGCAAAAAGAGCTTACAGATGTTTCTTGCTTCCTGTCATATTCAACACATAAATATTGGAAATGCATGCAGGGAACTTGCTAAATGTAGAGCAGGTGGTTAACTCCCCATCACCAGCCATTTGCAGCAAAGGAGGAGCATTTTTGGGACAAATCACTGACAGCTGATATTCCCAAGACATAAAGACATTAACTGAACTGCACACTATTAATTTCTTCCAGTCCCAGAGTTCTCATGAACCAACAAAAGTTAATCAAATACTTGAGGGTTTTTTTTAATAAAAATAAGGACCACACAATTTACAGAAGAGATTAACACATAATTAATATTTAAAAAATTATTTGCCAATATTCCAGTGAAAATGCAGAGAACAACTGACCATTGGTGCCCAACCTCAACTGATACATCTACAACACAGCCCCAAATCTCAGGGACACTACAGAAGTGTGGGGTGAAAACCCTATGAGTGCCAGAGGACCAGGAAGTCTGCTGTGGAATAGTGTCTACTACATATTATGGGGAACCCGCACCCACAAGATCTCAAAAATACGGCTGCCTAAGTAAGACAATCACAATCTGTGACATAACAATATGGATGGGGGGAATTTCATGGGGCCCCACCCAACAGGTGAACAACTATGGACAATCAGTGGCTACTGAGAAAGGGAGAATCAGTTTCGTCCAGCTAATGGACAATCAATGGCTACTGAGAAAGGGAGAATCAGTTTCATCCAGCTACGAGCCCCCAATATGTTAGCCAGACCCAAGTGGTCAGATATAAACATACACATATGAGCAACAGTAAATGGAGTCAGCAGGCTGTATTTATATGTACATGTATATGTCTATGCATGTATGCATGAATATACTTTGTATATGTATATAACTAAAGCAGTTATAAAGTTGAAGGAGAGTGGGGGTGATATGGGGGTTGAGAGGGAATGGAAATTATGTAAATATAGTCCACATGCATAAAATTCTTTAATTTTTTTTAAATTTAAAACTTTAAAATGGAAAACCTAATAACAACAAAAATATTATTTCATGGTTTTCAAAGCTGTGAAAATCTAAATAAAGCAAACACATTTTTTGTCAGATTCAGTACTCTGGGGAAACCCTGAGTACTGTGGTGGGTGAGATAAACTGTATGTCCCCAAATTAGGTTTGGTGTGAACAGCATGGACAGGAAAGGAAAGGATATGTTTACCGTGTCAAGTGTGAAGAATGGCTGCCTGTTCATGGCAGGAGTGCCATCATTTTATCCACTATGATATTGCCACACGGTTGCTAGGTAACTTCCTCTCACCTAGGACCTAGTCCCATGGTTAGTGATGCTACTTTGTGGTTACAAGTTGAAGAGCACAGCGACTTCCATGAGTGATCAGTCTTGCACGTTTTGCTTTAATTTTGTTTTGTTGTTGTTGTTTGCAGTCCCTGGGATCAAGTCCAAGGTACTAAACAAGTTCAGCAAGCACTGTACCTTGAGCCACATCCTGGCCCAGCAGATCAGCCTCAGTGAGTAAAACCTGATTATTGAGAGCAGTCTACTGAAACGGACTACTGTTTTGTTCTGAGGAGTAAACCATAGAATTTTCTAACTCCGCCTTTTCTCCACTTTGTAATCTTGTTTCTTCCAGCTCTTGACCATCCATCCAGTTCATTGAAGTGATTTACTCTGAATTCACCTTGATCAGCTCTTGTCTCTAGGCACCTCTCTCATGGAGCAAACCAAGCAACCAAAGGCACACATCAAATTCTTTCCAATGAAAAGGTTTCCCATCATACATTTCTGCAAGGATACCTGGAGGAGCTTGTAATGTTGCAGCTATCAATACTGGACAGTGCTAGTCTATTGTGGAGTACAAGAACAAAACTATGTATTCCAATCAATTTGGTGATAGGGAACTTTCTGGTGTGCATTAAGGAGAAGAGGCAATGTAGTGGGAGGAGAAACCTTCATAGTTTGAATTAGCTGTTCATCCAAATAGCTTTTATGACCTGCCCATGCCCAGTCTCATATGCATAGTGCATATCTGCTGATGGATTTTTCTCTATGAATCCCTTCAGAACATGGAGGATCATAAAATATCTAGATCAACTTGTTAGATTATTCCAAACTCCCTGGAGTTTAAGCTTAGACTTGCCTGTAGGAATCCACTCAGAATCTCTGTAACTTGTCTTTCTGCTACAAACTTTTGGAGAACCATTAGCTATGCTGAGCTATAAGGCCATAGTGGTCAAGCAGTCAGACTGGCTGTCTGGAGCAGCTCTGCTCTCCCAAGCTACCCTCAAACCTTGCACGATGCTCACCAGGATTATGGCACTCTTTGCATCTAAAAGACTCATTGGATTTATCACGGGGAGAATTTAGTAAGAGGATGTTGGATGCATTAGTTTGTCTTTAGCCTTAGGAGATAAGTCTTGATCTATTCCAGGCCACTATAGAAATTTCACTAGGCACTAACCATGGCAGTTTTGCGTCCCTCCCCGCCCCATAATCTTGCTGAATCCTCTAGACTGGGTCCTATTTGTATAGTATTCCCACCATGCTGGATAAATGTAATACCCTATGGAACGGTGTGGTTGTTTTCAAGATGCCTACCCTATAGTTTCCAATACAACTTTCTGCCTACTGTGTTTTAAATACCAAACATTTAAAATAACTGTAGCTACAATAATTTTTGTGATATAAGAATTACAAAAATGGTAAACTTGGACAGACAGACAGACAGACAGACACACATGTGCACAAAAGACAGGAAAGGATGTGAATATAGTTTGTAATTAAAGTTGTTATTAAAACTTGACATTTTAAGTTCAAGGTGTTATATATAAACCTCATGGTAACCACAAAGCAAAACTCTATAGTAGATGCATAAAATATAGAAAATGATTCAAAAAAGACTACCACACAAAAACAAAGGAAGACAGAAAAATAAGCAGAAAAGAAGCAAAAGATTTAAAAATCAGAAAGAAAATTACACGTGGCAGTAAGAGGTAGTCTGTTTTCCACATAATCTTCCTACTACATAAATTCAATCTATTGGTGATGAACCCATATGGCAATACTCTCAATTACTGAGTGTGAGGACCTGAGTTCAAATTCCCCCACATTCACATAATGCTGGACATGACAGAACACATCTATAATTCCAGTGTTCCTACAGCAAGGTGAGAGATGCACACAGGAGAATCCCCAGAGGCCTGCAGGCCAGCTAGCCTAGCGCACACATACACAGTGCAGAAGAGACTCTTCCTCAATCAAGTCGGAAGGCAAGGATGGTCCTCTGACCTCCATGTGTGCATTATGAATGAACACACACACACACACACACACACACACACACACACACACACACACTTCAGGAAAAAAATCTTGAAATCTTGGCATTCAGACACAAAATATGAGAACTTGTTTCTGGACCCAGGAGCCTCATTGTCTTAACGTTCCAATCTGATGCCTTGCTGTGCAGAAGCGTCTTAGTTTCATGATATCTCATTTGTTGATTGGTCATGTTTCCTGAGCCAAACCATATCCAGAAAGTTCAGTGTAAACTGAAGCACATTCTCTACTTACAGCACTTGCAGAGTATCACGTCTTGGGATGTCCTTGATCCATCTTGAATTGAGTTTTTGTGCAGAGTGAGAGATATGGGTCTAGTTTCATTTTTTCTGCCTATTAAAATCCAGTTTTCCCAGCACCATCTAATGAAAATGCTGTTCTTTTTCTTCAATGTGCAGTTTGGGTATCATTATCAAAAACCCTGTAACTGTAGTTGCATGGACTTCTATCAGGGTCCTCGATTCTATTCTTCTACTATGTTTTTGCATCAGTACCATGCTGTTTTTATTATGATACGCTATGGTATAGTTTGAAATCATGTATAGAGGAAGGGCAGAATGAAAGCCGGATGACTGGGAGGAGGACTGTGCAGTGCTGTCTTTTGGCAAATTGACGACACAGGGAGAAGCAGCTACAGCACCACTATTAAGACCACAGATCAACCCTAAGGACAGAACATACCTGTTTAGAACTACATCGGGGTCTTTCAGATTCTTGTAAATGACAACTTTTCAATCTCAAAAGCTAGTCTTAGCTGAAAGCTGAGACAGTGACCCTGACTGTAAGAACTGAACCAGAGCCCTTGATTATCTGCATCAAACCACAGCTCCATCTTTGACTATGCCTACTATGAATGGGAAGCAACACGCTCTTTAGGATGAATTCTCAGTGAATCTCCCTCAGTGAGCCTGCCCTCTAATGAAGAAATAGGATAGTGTCCTGAATCAAGACACAGCAAATGTCCATACACTGCATGTTTGAGTAAAGCAGTGAAGACCTCTTCAGGATGTATGTGCTCAAGGTCCCTTGCACCTACTCCTGATATCTCACTACTGAGTATGAAGGAATCTTTTTTATCTGAATGACGTCACAAATTTGAACCTGGTCACTGCAGTGTGTCTGTGTAGTAAAAACTGGAGATGACTGCAGACCATAACTTTTTTTTCTTTAAAGATCTGTTTGCTGGGTTAGGGATATGGCTGTGCAACAGGCCCTATAATTGATCTCCAACATAAAAAAATTAGTTGCTAAATATTTTCAGCAAGTCATTGTATTCTGTATTCTAGGATATCTATTTTTTGTTAACTATGAACAATGTTTCTAAGAACATTCTTTATTATGTCTCATGATACATGCCCATAAGCATGCCTTCTTAAAAATTTAAAAAGATGATGATGATGGTGATGATGATTAGTGTGTGAATGTGTGCACAAGCCTATGTGTGACCTCCTAAGGAGGTCAGAGCAAAACTTTTGGTAATCATCTGTCTCCCTCCACTTTATGTGGGTCCCAGAGCCCGAACTCAGGTCAGTAGGCTCTTCCCGCATGCACTTTAACCCACTAAGTTATCTTGCCAGCTGATGCAAGCATATCCTTAGTTGTGAATCTTAAGAGTATGAGTTGGCCATTACGTAAAAACAATTTCAACTACAAATTTCGAGCTCAAAGGAAGAAGCAAATTTCTGATTCCATCTGAGTTTTATTGTCTTTTCAATCTGGAAAGGCTGACTTCATGTTGGAACAATTAGCCATTAGCACTCACTAAGGAGAGTTCATTTTAGAAAAAGCAATTAAGGTGAAATTTCCTGCAGAGTACAGACATTGGATGCAGAAGCAGGGACTCTGAAGTGACAACGTGGGTGAGGCAGGTAGGAGATGTCTGGGGTTCTGACTGCGGCTTCCTGTGGCGTTCCTTATGTAGACTCTTTAAGGAAAAATCCAGGAAACTACATGCTCTCTATGTAGGTTGATAGAAAGGAGCCACAATGAAGTAATTTCATGTTAAGACAATATGCCAGCAATGACGGATCTTTCAGAGAATTTGTTGTCAACAGGAAACCCAAGTCAAAAGTGAATAATTATCTAATTATTAATCATGTTTTTAGGCAGCCAGCCTCTTTTGGTGGTTGAGCTCTCTCATCAGTTTGCTGAATTTTAAGATAATTTTTCAAATAGCAACTTATAGTCAAAACTAAAGTGGTAGAAACACTGAATTTAGATAAACATATTTGAATGTGTGCTTCAAGAGGTTCAATTAGGGTAAGACTGACAAACCTTTAGTGAGTATTCAATTCAATAACTGAGCAAATTTATAGTTTTCTAATCATCAAAAGATAATTTTATAACATTTCTATCATGCAAAAAAGTTCACCTAGCCTGTCTGTTAGTGACCTCTATCTTCACCCCAATAACAGATATGCTTCATTAATATTCATTTCTTTGGATGGCTCAGTAATACTCCACTGCTGGGCTAGATCACATTTTCTTTATTTGTGTATCCACTGATGAACATTCCGCTTGCTTGTACATTTGTGAGTAGTGTAAACACTGCTGCAGTCAGTGTGGGCACATTTTTATTTTTCAGAGTTAAGTAACCAGAATGGATGGACCGGATACTGGCTGTCTCCTTAGAGTTCTGAGAAATGCCATGCTATGCACAGAAGCCACCTCTTGCTCTGCACCTTGAGTGACTTTTGTTCCAGGGAAGACTTAAGCTTCAGTAGCTTTTCTCTTGTGGTTAGATATCCGAAGCTCCTCTGGACTCATGGTTTGCTGTGCTCTGTTTAAACCTCTGAAGCTCTGTTCATTTTATTTTTCTGTTCATTCAATTAACCACTAATTTATCTTCCGGTTCCTGCGTTCCAGTAACCACTGATTTGTTTTCTGGTTCCCGTGTGCTAAGGACGATGGCTACACTTCTCCACTGTGGACGTCCAGCGTGTTCACTGGTAGTTTGCACTTCTTTACTGAGACCCTTCCATGAGTTATTGTCTCATCATACTTCCCTTTAATCCTTTGAACACAGCTTTGCTCATTCTTTGACTGTAACTAGAAGAACTGCTTTCAAGTCACTGCTACACCCACCATCTAGCCTCTCGTAGAATCCCTTCTCATCTGTCCAATTCTCTTGTTTTTTTTTGAGTCTTGACCACATTATCTCATTTCTACTGTCATGAGTTCCATTAAAATCTGGAGATTTTAGAAACTATATATTATCCATATTCTTATTTCTTTGGTTGGTTTCTGATGCAGTAAACAGCTGTGCCTTACATGCCTCCCTCTTTCTTTTAGGTGAGAAGGATTTTACAGGCAGCAAAGATGTGTATCAACCGGCAACCATGCCTCAGTAACACCTTCTGCAAAACAGCCTTTCCCTGTTGAACCTGCTGTACACTCTATCCAGGCCTCACACCTATGGGTTCCTAGCCCCTCTGGTGATTTTTAGATACATACAAATTTCTTTTTAAAATTTTGCTACATATGAATACATCCTTAAATTGACAATTTAGTTTTTCTTACTTTCTTAAAAAAAAAACTATTGTGATAATGTAGCCATCTGAATTTTTTCCCAAAACTATAAATGATTCAAGATTTATCTCTGTTAATAATTTAGTCAATTGTTTACTGATACATAGTATTTCATAACTTCCTCATCTAGTTATTTTATAGCTAATGTGGTTATTTCAAAGTTCTTGAAATTATATACCATGCTACTAAACTATTTTTTGTGAAGATATGGATATGTGGACAAATCTTTTAATGGGTAAATCTAGAGTATTGCTTAGTCAACAAGTATGAACAACTTTAACTTTGCAAGTAAATTCCATACAATTCTCCGCTGTCTTTATCCTTAAGTTGCAGAAGTTAGTATTTTATTGTTAGTGTTTAGGGGTAACTTCTTTGGCATTATTAGTGTGGATAGTATAGACAAGGCATGGAATTGTGTTGAATTCTCTGGACACAACTGAGAACAACAAAATGTTCAGCTGAAGTTCAAGCTGGCGCAGTTGCTGAGGGAGTAGAAGCAAGCACTCTAGAGAGTCCCCTGTGGGTACAGAGTTCTGTGAAGGGAGCTGACGACACCATGCAGACCTTTTGAGACTTTTGCTTTGGCTTTGCATCACAGGAAGTATCTTCCTCAGAGGTCACCCTGAGCTGGGAGTGGACTGAAAATGTGCATAGGGTTCAAAGGCAGAATGCAGTTAGAGAAGACCTGGATTGGGGAGAAGAATTGCCCACTCCAGGGTAATGCTTGTATTCACCCCTTAACCGGCAGCAAGGAGAGAGAGTGTTCCGACTTCTGCGTCTACCTTCCAGTTCTACAAGCTGTGGGAATCCCTCTGGCTGGCTCCTATAGGTGCTACAAGGATGATGCCAACACTGAAGTTTCAAGGCTATCATTAAGTTCCATTTAAGCTGATCTTTGAAACATGCTATTATTAGAAGGCATTAAGCAATTAGAAGAGAATCCAGATTATATCATACTGGCAGTACAAGAAACCAGATCATTAGAAGGTCAGTGGGAAAGTGGATGGCATACAGCATAGCCTGTCTTCAGGCACCAGGAACCATGTGGAGCAGGGGGGTTGCTCCTTTAGGGAAGGTAGGTGAAGACAGGAGACCAAGGCAGCTTCAGGAGCTGCAGCTTCTTCCAGCTTTCAGTAAATATTGAAGCTGCCTTTTACTTAAAATAAATAATCCTTTCCTTTTACTGTCAGCTCTTAGCCATTTATAAAATCTTTGGTATTTGTGCTTTCTATAATGACTGCACACATATATATGCTGAAAGGAAGAAGGAGAGAGGTGGAAGGGAGGGAGGGGGAGGGAAATGGAGAAGGGGGAGTGAGTGAGATCAATAGATCAACCAATAATCGATTGATTGATGATTGTTTGACTGGAGGAGTATATTGGCAAATCCAGAATCTGTAACCCAGTTCTTCAGGACAGAAATACAAGTGAGAACCAATGCTGCAGGCTTGGGAGAAATTCCACATGTCACCAAGCTAAAAAGTCAGGGAAGGGTTTTATGTGATGGTCTTGAGAAGTCTTTCTCTAGGAAAACTCAGTTTTTGCCAGTGTCTCAAACTAATTGAATGAATCTGTCCAAGAAGATGGGGAGTACTTACAGTTGTTCAAAATCACATCTGACAATACCTTTCCCATGACCTTTAGAGGATGCTTGTCTGAGCCGCTGGGAACAGCCTTGAAAAACTGATTCAAAAAACTAGTCACTGTCACTTCCATTTCAGCAGCAAATTATCAACCCGAAATCTCATTGCTCATGCTAAAAATGATTGATTAAAACAGACAGCTCACCCCTGCCCTCAGGGCCTATCTATCCCTCAGTTCACCTCTATATCGGGGATCCCCAAAGTCCTAAAATCCCTTCTGCGTGATGCTGAACAGATTGTCCAGCCGGCCCTTCCCACAGGCTCCTGACTCCTCTTTCACTGTGCCCTCATGCTGCTGAGTTTTCCCACATGACCAGCACTTTCTGCTGCTCACATCATAGCTGGGATATAAGCATTCTTCTTAATCTAATTCTCTCCCCATTACAGACCCATTCAGGTTACATCTATGCCAATTTCCAACGATGAGCTCACATTTCCACAGTATTTACACCATCGATCATCAGGTGCAATTATTTTATCTCTATTTGTTTCATGAAGGTTAACTTTATCATCTCGGTCCAATTACAAGACACTGACTGACTTAGGAACAGTGTTAGCCAGTGGCGACAGGAAGGACAGATTTGGTCATAGGATTAGGAATTTGAAGTCTGTCTGAGCTACACAGCAAGACTTTGTTTCAAATCTAATTAAGTAAAGCCAAACAAATGTCCTAAGACATTTTGCAACTCAAATTTAAATGATACATACAAATTGTGTGAGTAAAATTCGGCACCCAGACTTGCCTTTACCCAACTGGAGCAGAAACCCTGAGGGGAGCCATGCAGCAAGCAGGCCACCTCACTGGGAACTCCATTTACATAGGCTTTGGAAGCCCCAGGTGCTTCTTGTACATGTGAGTTTGGGTGTGGTGTGGGTGGGCTTGCCTTTGTGTGTAGAGGCCAAAGGTCAATGTCCTACATCTTCCTCTATTGCTCTAATCATGTTTGTCAAGATGGATGAGAAGTTCTCAACCTATGGGTCACAAACCCTTTGGGAGGGGGTCTCATATCAGACATCCTGCACATCATATATTTACATTACAATTCATAACAGAAGCAAAATTACAGTTATAAAGTAGCAACAAAATGATTTTATGGTTGGGGTCACCATGACACGAGGAACTGTATTAAAGGTCAAAGCATTACGGGGATTGGAGCACCTCAAGACAGATTCTCTAGATGAACCTGGAGTACACTGAACTATAGGAGCTGGCCACCTAGCCCCTAGGATCTGCTCCCTTCTAACGCCCAAGCGTTGAGGTTACAGACACGTGCTGCCAGGCCCAGCTCTGACATGGGTTTGGGGGACCTGAACTCAGACCATCAGATCCATGTGAAGCAAGCCCTTCACCTACTGAGCAGCCTCCTCAGCTCTGAATCCCATGTCTTAACCAAGCCCTACAGGTGACTTTTATTTCATGAATCTGAACACCGGTGCTCAGTAGTTACTATGTGCAGGCACATTAAGAGCTCAGAGCATTTTTCTTCTTCGCTCCAACAATGTCCCTGCGCTCTGCTCCAAGGGAGTTTCTCCTCTCTTTTCTCCTCACTTCTTGCTGGTGTCTTACCCATCTCCCAGGCCTCCCATCAGGGACCCTCCTGATATGGCTTCCACATTGTGGTCAGTGTTTGGGCTTTAAATCTGCAGGGTTGATTGTGCCATGTTTTCCCTTATTCAGGATGAAGTTCAAATTCTTTACAGGGCTTACAAAGTGGTTCAGGCCCCCTCTATACTGAACAGCTGACTCAAACAGTCCCATCTCCTTGTGGTGCTTCGCTTCCGCATGCCCTTAGCCGACACAATGTCATTTGTCAAATTCCTTTGAGCTGATGCTATATAGGCCAGGCGGTTGAGACACTATGGACCTGCTATTAAAATGACAGTTCCTCTTCTTTTGAACCTAACAATCTAACAGGAAGAGAGTAAAATCTCATCCAACATTACCTTCTTTGGACTGATAATTTGGTATTTGCCAGAACTGGACTAAGAACTTTCATGGATTATACACTGGATCTTTAAAACCACACCACAAGCTGAAGAGGTGGCATCTAGATCATTGGAATCTAGAGCTCATGCCATGAGTCGCTGGGTGCCTTCTGCTTCAGTGGTGAAATAATTGAAAGGAATTGCAATCGGTCATAGGAAACCTTGTTAATTACTCATGGCACAGCCTCCTAGTAACTAGGTAATGCATGGCCAATGCTTCCTTCCAACCTTCCTCATGCTGTACTGGGATCTGTTATTGTGCATGTGTGTGAAGGAGAAAGAGGGGGGAGGGGGGAGGGAGGGAGGGAGGGAGGGAGGGAGGGAGGGAGGGAGGGAGGGAATGCACAGCAGTGTATAGGTGCCAGGTGGATCTCATGGATCTGGAAGTACAGGTGGTTGTGAGCCCCTTGATGATAGTGCTGGGAGCTGAACTCTGAACTCAGGCCCTTTGCATGGGCAGCCATCGCAAGCGCTCCTACCCACTGAGCCACCTCGGACCCTCTGCAAGGGCAGCCATCGCAAGCGCTCCTACCCACGGAGCCACCTCTCCAGCTCTTGCACATGCCTGTGTTCACAGCAACAGAAATGAACAACTACGTGGCGGCCACTGATTAAGTCCTGGCACTTGCCGTTCCTCTGCCACTCAGATCCCTTGACCAGTTCTCGTCAACATTGGTCAGAGCCGAGTTGAAATCTTGGCTTGGAGACTTTGCTTAGCTCCTTGCTCTTGGGGACGTTATATCACCCCATTCTTAATTCCCCCATCTTTAAAGTGGAAAATGCAACCAGATGTATGCCAAAGCTAAGGTTTAATGAAGTGGTTTAGGAGGAAAATGACATGATCGGGTTTGATTTTCAAGGTAATTCACACTAGCAACTGTGTGCAACTGTCTAAGGCAACACGTGCTGATGAATTAGACTACAGCAGTAGCAGAAGATATGGGGGTGGTCCTTCTGAACCTCTATGGACTACCCTCTTACCAGCTCATGATGGAAGATATGGTGTGGTCCTCCTGAATATCTATGGACTACCCTCTTACCAGTTCACAATGGAAGATATGGTGGAGTCCTCCTGAACATCTATGGACTATCCTCTTACCAGTCCCTGATGGAAGATGTCAGGCTTTGCTCTTGAGAACTGTAGCTTTAACATACTGACGTTGATGTACTGCTCTAAGTTCCAAGCCTATTCCCAATTATAATTCTCAGTTAATTGTAATTACTCTCTCAGTCTCAATGTACTGGATGGAGGGTTTATAATAAACAAAACAATTTCATATAAAAAAGAGTCTATGATTCTGGAAAGGATATGGCTGTTTAATGGAACAACAATATTTAAATTGTAGTACAGATCTTTATAGTCCTGGGGACCGAGGGGAGGGCTCAGTTAGTAAAGTGCTTTGCACACTTGAGGACCAAGTTCAATCCCCAGACCCATGACAATATCTGGGTGCAGTGGTGCCTGTCAACAAGCCCAGCACTGGGAAGGCAGACAGAAGCAGGTCCCTGGGGCTCAGTAGTCAGCCAGCCTGACAGGATGTGGAAGCTCCAGATTCAATGAGTGTCCCTGTCTCAAAAGGTAAAGAGGAGAGCCACTAAGGAAGACATCTGTCATCAATCTCTGGTGTCTAATACACTCATGTGCATGCATACCTGTGTGGACACGTGCGCACATAGACACACACACATTTATAATCCTGATTTATGTGTGGGTGAAGAAGTTTAAGCAGTCTCAATTAAACCTTTTAAAATGGAGAGCTGTGACCAGAATCTAGGTTTGACTATACACAAGCAGGAGTAAATGTGTTTTATAGAAAACATTCTGGTAACTTGCAGAGGAAGTAAACAGACATGTCCTAAATGTGCTGCTGAGGACTGGCCTTAGAAAGCTTCTGAATCACCAAGACCAAGGGTTCTGGCACTGAAGAGCTGGGGCTTCTGTAATCTCTTTTTTCAAGCAGGCTCAACATGTTCTAGTAGAGTGCCTGGGAGACATTAACCTACTAGAGAAACCTCTGCGCCCCTGTAAGGAAGGCTCCCCTACCAGACAAAGGCCCACAGGGCCTTTGGTTAATCCTGATCGCCAACTGTTTACTGCTCTAGTTGACAACATGAACCTTGGAGGGTGGGGCCTAAAAATGAGGCAGACTAAAGTCTCATGCAACAACCAACTTTATTCAGAGCATCAGACAATTTATACTCTGAGGATTAAGAAGAATAAAGTGACCAATCACAAAGACAAGCCACTTGTGACAAAAACATGTTTTTCCATAGAGGCATATAAATAAGTAATACTAGCCAGTTGTAATGAATGACCTGAAATAAACTCACTCCTGTCTGCTATACCTGGGAGGGGCACAAAAGCACAATCCAAGAACAATTCCGTGTTCTGAAGGCACTGAGGTCATAATCCAAGAACAATTCCATGTTCTGAAGGCACTGAGGTCACAATCCAAGAACAATTCCGTGTTCTGAAGGCACTGAGGTCACAATCCAAGAACAATTCCGTGTTCTGAAGGCACTGAGGTCACAATCCAAGAACAATTCCGTGTTCTGAAGGCACTGAGGTCACAAGACTCATGTCTTGTTTTCTTGGCGTTTCCTCACAAGCACTGAGTTCTCCTCACACAACTCCATTTGTAGACCGTGTTCTGACAGTCAGCCTGGCTGAGAGTCAGGAGACACACCTCTGGGCATGCCCGTAAGGGTGTTTCCAGAGAAGAACTGGTTTGGGAAGAGCCATCCTGAATAAGAAAGGGAAGCCAGCTGAATGCCAGTGGTAACCTTCCTCATCTTCCTGACCATGGACACAATGCCACCAACTGCCTCATGTTCTGGTTGCCATGACAGAGCCAAAGTGAACCTCCCTTCCTTAAGCTGGGTTCCTCAGACATTTCGTCACAGCAAAGATAAAAGTTGCTAATGCAGCCTGGAAGCTTGCAGGATGGCTGAGGGGATCCATCCCATGGCTAGGACTCTGCCACTCTAGTCAGACAAGAACCTTTGAAATTTGTAGAGTTCTAAAAGTTAGCTCTTGACATAAAATCTGATCCTCACTAAAAGAACATTGTAATATAACCATTAAAATAATCTAAAATGAGGCACTTAAGGTTATGAGTATGGCTTAATATTCTCTCAAGATTAAATTGGCTGGGTTTTGTAATTTAATGCTATTTTTAAGATGTAATTTTCAGTAGATGAAAATTCCATATGCTTTACATTGAATATTGAGCTCCTCTATTCAGTGAAATTACTTCTCTTAATTACTCTGTTACAAATTGACACAGTATGCTAATTCATCAAGCTAATGAGAAATTAATAAATATTAAATAATGATACAAGAAACTATAAAAGAGAGCATTTGATTTCAAAAGCCTAGACTGTTATGAACACAACTAGGGAAGTGTGATAAAGCCGACTTACCCTATGAGTAATGCATATGGCGATGTGGTATTAATATTGTCTTAATGTGATTGAGGCTTATTGTCTGGATCAGTAACATATTCACACTTACTATAATTTATAGAGGGCATCTGGAGCAGTGTTCTAAAAGGAGGGGGGAAAACTTCCTTCTGTGTATTTCCTGCTGTCAGCTTTAGAATTGAGGCTGGGATCCTGAAGCATTCTCAAAGGATTTTCACAGGGCAAAGAACAACTCACTGTAGCAGAAGTACAATGGTTTTGACATTTAGCCAACCAGTCTTCATGGCATCTCTGCTGGCTTCCTGGTCTAATGCTCACCATGCTCTCAAATTAAAATATTTTATTATGTGTGTGTGTGTGTGTGTGTGTGTGTGTGTGTGTGTGTGTGTATCACATACATGTGCACGTGGGTATCTTCAAAGGCTAGAAGAAGGCTTCATTAAACATGGTCCACATTATATTTAGCATAGGACTTGAAGGCTCATGTTTCTTTAGTTCTGTTAAAGATGAGATCTCAAACATCTATGTTAGGATCTGTTACATGGATACATGGACACAATAGTGAGAACAGAGTATATGCTTTTTTACTCTTAGTTCCCCACGCACACATTGATATGGTGTAGGATCTACATTACTACCAGTAAGAGGTAGAATATCAAACTTGGTAGATCATATGGGAGACGGTATAACACAAAATAGAAGAAAAATGGACGGAATACATTACCATGAACGTAAGGCAATCAAACGCAACATAAATAATACACCTAAAAATTCAGAATTTAAGGCTCAGCTATAAGATTTAGAAGAATAAATAGTATGAAAACAAAGGAAAATGAAATGGGAGCTGATATTGCACAGAAATAAATCATCATAAAAAGTCTCAAATAAAATCCAACCAATTCATGAAGATCTGTTTGTCCTTGAAACATGTGATTATCAAGGAATTCCCATGTGTCCCATGTTGATAAGTGTTTTAGTGTAGGGTGGTTGGGGGAGGTCTTCATGTGAGGACCCCTTCAGAACATGAACCTGAAGGAGGCAGAGGACAAGGCTTGTGGACAACAGGAGAAAGCTTTTACCTGCTGGAGGCGACACTAGCCCACCTGGGGCCTACCATTCCAGAAACTCCAGGGACCTGGACAGCTGAGGGGAAAGAAAGGGCGGAGAGGCATGAGAGAGGCAGTGAGGCCTAGATTTTATGGGTGCCTTCTGACTTCATGTGGGGCTTTAGTTTTAATTCTCAGTGCAGCGGGGAGCCACTTACACTAAGGAAAGGAGAAATATCTGCCCCTGCCCGAGTCTTTAATAGGGTCCTTTGGCAATTATGTTGGGAGTAGGTGATAATGAGGACTTGGGCCTGGAGAATCATGCCGAGTACCAGGAGAGCTAGTGGACAGAACATTTGTGTCCACAGTGCAGGTGGTGAGAGGTGGTAATGCCAGCATAAATTAAGTGAAATTGACCCTCTAACTGGCTGGGAGGGGACAAAGAGAAAAGACACCAGTGACTGTTAAATTTCTGACCTGAGCAACTGGGAAGATGTCCCTGAGAAAGACATAAGGAACCTGGAATAACACTTCATGAGATGGAGCCGAGATCTAGGACATGTTGGTTTTGAGATGCCTGTTAGTCAAGCGAGTGAAAATGCTAAGCAGGAATTCAAAGTCACAGTAATAAATAATACATGGTAATAAAGAATTTCAAATGCCGCACTTTTGTCTTAAGATCGCTAGCTTTTATCAACCTTTATTTTCTTTACTAATCTACAAATAAACACATTTAAATTCTAATTTACTTTTGGTGGAACATCTTCAATCTTAATTATGCTAAATCCAGCTCACCTAGTTGGTCCTCACAGGTATTATGTATGACTCATCCACAGCATTTTCCTGATTCAGGACTCATTCTAATGACGTTAGAACCCTGTGCTTTAGACACATAATGAGTGCATATATATTGGTCATTGTAGCATTCCTGAGGCAAAAGAGTCTAAATATATTCTTCGGTGCATTCTTCTGACTTTCTCCTCCTTTTCTCATATATATGAAAAATTCTTATAAATAAAACCAAGGAAGGAATGGTTTCATTCCCAAGTCCTGGATTGCTGCGCTAACTCATGCCATAAAAGCATTTGTTGTGTCTTGAAAATGGAAGCAGCTTCCTGCCAGCACCCGGGTTTTATGTTACTGGATTTCCAGTGTTGCTTTGGACAGTTTCTCCTCTTCACAAGAACCCTTAATGATTCTGTCTCAAGTCCCAGTAACATTGCCAGCAGTTCTCTTTTTCCCTTAGAGTCTTGTTTTTTCTTTTTTTGTACTTTCCTGATTGGCAGAAACTTATTTCTTAAAATAATTTGTGGGCTGTTCTGTCCCTCAAATTTGTCATCACCATTTATTTCAAATCATGTATTTCTTCAAAATATGAAGGCAGCCGCGGTTTATAGCTCACCAGTGTGCACCCTCTAAACAGTCACTGTGGATCAGAACTGATGACGGGGAGCCCAGGATCAAAGGGCTGCTCCGTGTCGTGCTGAGGCCAGCTGTTGAGTTCTGAGTAGAGCCAGGAGGCAGATTTTTATTTTAGTCTGAGAAGCTGGGCCAGAAGCAACTTTGGACTTTGAAAATTCCAATTTCATTCTTCATCTGCTTAGGAAAAACAAACTGTTGGGATGCTAAAGTTCATGACATCTCATGAGATATTAGGGCCAGAATATTCTATATTCGTTTCCTAGATAGAAACAGTGAGCTACAGACAGGCTAAATCATGTATGTTTTCTCACAGAAACATTTTCCCTCATAGTTAAGAGAGTCCTTCCTACTGTGCCATGGCTTTTGAGCCTGTTTTTGAGTCTAAAGACATGATTTCTAAAAACAGGTTTTTGTTTTTTTAAAGATGTTTGAGGACACAGTGAGGACTCCCTCCTCTTCCACATGCTGGCATTCCAATGAAGTGATCTCGGCCTGTCTGCTGTTTAGGGCACCACTTGTTGACATATTTTCTAGGTTGACATAGTCATTTTCTGAACCAAAATAGAATAAAATTGGACATCTACATTGCATATACTTATGTGTGTAAGTAACATTTTGGAGTCCTTTGCAAAGGGCTGTTTTCAAATGTTGTGCAAGCAATCAAGGTAATCCGGTGGTGCCTTCAGAAACACCAAGGGGCATGGAGATCAGACCAGGATGACAAGGACAGACAATACAGAGCATGGTTAAAGCAGGGGATGGCGGTGGGGGTGAGGGGCTGGGGGGTGGGAGGGGGGGGCACACGACCAAATGTCTTTCCAGTAAAAGTAGACACAGTCCTGCAACGTGGGACTGGACATAATTTCTCAGCTTTAGACAAATACTAAAACCATCTGAGATCTTAAAAACAAAACAACAACAAAACAGAAAAATAAAACCCGCTAGAGTCTGGACTACATCATTTCCCAAATAAATCCAAGTAGAGGTGGGACATGGGCACAAGGACATCATTATTTTTTTGTTTGTTTGTTTGTTTTAATTCCACAGGTGATCCAGACGAGCTGCCGGGAATGAGAGCTACCAGATCTGAGCAATAAACGGAGCAGAAAAATGAAAGGGCTTGAGATAAAAGCACAACTCCCTCCTCAGACTGGAGGGTAAAGTGAGCCTCCCGCTTAAAGGATGGAATTCCTTTCTTGATTTTATAGGAAGTGTTATTTTTCTCCACGGAGCAGTAAAGCCAGAGCTGCCAGCATCTGAAGAGGCGTCCCGCGGTTACGAAGGGACATTGGATTCTTTATCACTTGCAGAAATCCTGCCTTCTCATTCCCTCACAGTATCACGGCTCACCTTCCTTTCTAGTATTTCCCTTCTTTAACCATTTTCCCACATAGGCGACAGCTATATTCTACTACTTCCTCATAAAGAACCTCATCCACAAACTACTTTGTGTTTGGCCAGCTCTGGCCTCACCTGAAGAAAAGGTCCACTCGTTTGTAAACTGTGTGTGGAGAGGTTCTTAGCTAGGGCCAGGCATCGTCCTAGGCATGACAGCCACCGCAGTGAAGACAGAAGGCAAAAGTCACTACATTGTCACTCATATTGTATTTATTTTAGCAATTTGGCTGACACCCTGAAAGCTTTTAAACAGGTTTGTGTAGTTTACAATTACCTTGAGAAAACTCCCTTGGCGAGTAGGTCTCAGAGTTTGTGGCTTTTCTTTCTGTGGCAGACCAGCCCTCACATTTATTTACCCCAGGGACTCTTGAGGAATGAAGGATAAGAGACTTAGATAGACATAAAGAGGAGAGATAAAAGCAGGATAGACTCATGAGGGAGGGATAAGAGACTTAGATAGAAATAAAGAGGAAAGAGAAAAGCAGGATAGACTCGAGTGGGCCTGGATCCTTATCCACTGGCCTGAACTATATTCCAAAGGTCTATTTATAACAATGCCAAGGGGTGGAGCAAAAGACACCCCCCTTGCTGGTTACAGTCAAGTGTAGACCCTCACAAACCCCTGGTACCCAGGCCCGTGGTCCAATCAACCTCTTATGCAGTCCTGCTGGGAACAGCCACTAGGAAACCTAGTGGGCTACAACAGCTTTTTAAAATCTGAAAAATTTTAACTTGTGTGTTTGATCAAGAGGAGTTCACTGGATGAGGGCCCAGCAAGAGTGACTATCAGACTTTGCCTTGTTGACACAAGAGGATTGTGTCTGTGGATCAGGTTGAGTCCCCTTACAGAGACAGATGTCATTTTAACTGTCCAGAGACCTCTTTCAGAATGAATGGCTACCCTGAAGAGGATTTTCTAAAGAAGGATGTTGTTCTAAATCACCCTGTGACTTTACAGTAGGTAGCAAACAAGAGCATGTAAACAGCCCAAAGGCTTTGGTTCTAACTTCATGGAACTATTGCTGTTGAAAATGAGCAGACATTTTCCAAAGCACAGCGTGTGTGCATTTTAGTTCCAGGAGTGGAGATATGCTAAGTAGAAATGGGGAAGATTAAGCATCAGACGTAGAGTGTATTTAAGCCTCCTGTGTGGATAGGGAGCTCATCCTGATCTATCCCAGCTGCGTGGTAACAGACACTTCTGCACAAAACAGTCATGCACGGAGCTCTCCCAAATGAGACAGAGCAGTACTAATAGTTACAGGCAGAGTGGAGACCCAGGTAGGCAGGAAGGATGAAACATGTCCCATCCTACCACCTCCTGCTGAACTCAGAAGGCTCTATGACCTAGGATCTGGACCCAAAACGGGCTCTGTACAGTGAGGAGGTACCTTCATGGCATGAAGAGGAGGCTGAGCTCAGAGTGATAGAACATTCAAACTATGAAAAGCAGAAAGAGATGAGAAGAAAATAGAATGAAAAGCAGGCCACTCACTATGAAGAGTGGCAGCCACCACCGTAGTGAAACATAAGTATCTGAGATGGGCTAGATTCAAGATGACATGACTACAGCTCACACTGGACACAGTGAACGGCAGGCCCCTGCAACACGACAGGAGGAGGAAAGAATTGGAGAAGGAACGAGAACCGGAGAGTGGGAGGCAGCTGTGGTCAGTCACAGAAATGAATTTTAAAGGAGTCAGAAGAATCTTGGCCTTATCCCCAGTTGCATTCAATTGATGAGACTCCCATTTGATAAATTCAGCTATAAAAAGTGAACAGTGTGGAAAGTTTAGTCTCCTATAGGCTCAAAGACAGAAGCCGTGAGGGACAGACAGGACTTGAGATCTCCCTCCTTGGGCCCCTCCCTTACTCCAAGGGGCTGGCTCTCTCCAGAGGAGCAAATGTCAAGCTGCAGGTTAACCACAGTTTAGGGATCAGAGGCAGGCAAGCTCACAGACAATCTGCTTGGCTTGAGCTATGCACACACCCCTTCCCTAACAATGCACCTGGCAGCCTAGGGCTTCCAGGTCTATCAGGCTATATGCACACCTGCACTGAGCAATAAAAATAAATTGCTCCCCTTAGCATCACTCGACAATGCAAGTGATAGTCATATCCAGGAATGTCCTGAAACCAGGAGGTAGGCCCATCCAGCCTAGGCTCATCGGGATGCATGCACAGATGCATTATGGGCAAGGACATGTAGAGTGAGGCAAAGGCTTATGTAATCCAAGCCTGCAAAACAGAGAACCACCCAAACTATGCTCCCAGTAACCAAACTCCTTCTCTTTAACTCCATAAAAGGAAGCCCCAGAAAATAATCTGGGGCCCTTGAGGACTTCCGTGCCTGTGGCCCACGGTCACTTGTGACTCTGCATCCAAACTATTTTATATTTTAATCAAGTCTCCCTACTTGCAGTTCATGTGAGTGTATTTCAATTCGTTCACTATGATGTGAAGAACCTGGAAACACCTGGTCCAGACTCTGAGCTCCTGAACAGATTCACTAACCATTGTCTTCCTATGTAGCATAGTCCTGCTTGATCTGCAGCAGAAAGCTTGAGACATGTGTGCTGGCTTATCTTGAGGATGGATGGCCTGAAACACGGCATCATGCATAGAAGAGATGTTTTCTCTTGTTTATTATGTCATTTTCCTGTCTAAGTCAAGTGGAGGCAGTTAATCTGTACAGTTATGTTTCTGAAGAGTTGGGATGCTGCTTCTAAAATCAATTTGATAAAGAATATTGGTTTTTTTTTTGTCCAGTATATTTTGACCATTTTCTTTCCCCTACACCAACTTTTCTGATTCTCTCCATCTCCCTGCCTACCTAACTTCATGTTTTTTCTCTCAATCCCCTTCAAAACAAAACAAAACAAAACCCAGTGAAGATAAAAAGAAACAACCCAATAAAACAAAAGTAATAAAACAAAAAAAGTGTATTGTTCTTGATATTGTGTCTCAAAACTACTTGTCAATCTACCCACAGGAGAAAGGGTGTGACAAAAACAAACAGGTGACCCCAAAGCCTAGGGTTGTGTGTCTTCTTTCTGAGGCCATATGCCATATCTCGTCACCCCCACCGCTGGCACACTAATGAAAGATGGAAGAAATGAGTCCACCCAAGTCCAGCCTGGGAAACCAGTTGAGTCTAAGTGGGGTTACTCACCGGAGCATGGGCAAAGCACCTTCACCTCTCTCCAGGAAACACCAATAAATCCAAAAAGGGGTGGGGCCTTATACGGCCCCTCTGCTCCGAGCTACATTTAAAGGGCCCAGTCCTGTGCTGGTGTCTTGTGAATAATCACAGCTGCTGGGAGTTGAAGAGAGAGCAACATCCCTGGAGTGCCTGGAAAACTGAGCTGCTCACCACCCAGGGTTGGGTGTTCAATGAATGCAAAGCTACCTGCTAAGTCTTGAGTTAAAATACAAAGCCAAGAAACATACCTTCCAAACACATTCCTCTCTTTTGAGATAATGCATTTAAAATGTGCAACAGTAGTTTAAGGACTTTATACAACAAAATATGTATAAATAAAAAATATTGCCATATAAGCCAATGCATGTCCTTGAAGGGTCTCTGGGTAAACAAGCTGTCTGAAATAAAAAAGATGTAGTGAGAAAAAGATAACCCGTGACTCTTACTTTGACCGAGGTCAAGGGGCATGAGTTAGGCAACAAGAGGGACATCTGTATGCAAAGACACAGGCAGATCCCTGCCGATTTGGAGTGTTGAGGGTGGAGCCCAGTGGTCCCTGAAGAGCTGTAATAACCTGGGTTAAGTAGATGTAACTGCAGGCCTGTGTCCTAAATCCCGTTACTGATGGGTCCATATGCAGGTTGAGGTAAATTCCAGATACTGACTTATGTTTTGGGAAAGGAAAAGAATCTTAAGCCAGAAAGGGTATCCTTAGTCCCTAGGTCATGCCTGACTGTCAGGTGTGGCTCACAACTCATTTCACAGCCCTTACTCTCTCCAAACCACCATAATGATCGTGACCTTCTGCCCCAGTGGGCAGGGTCCACCATCCATGCTGTGCCTGCCCTGCCACCCCAGTCTGCCCAATAAGCAAGGAAGTGAGCGAGTTCTTTTGAAACAGACACCTGGTAGGGATAGACTGCTGTCAACTGCTCTCTTGCTTCTCTGGCAGGTACTCCCCTTACTGCCTACATCTCTCAGAGCTGGTAAGCAGCCACCAGAGGACTCCACTCACCTCTCCAGCTTCCAGTATCCCCTGTGAACCAGAGACTTGGACCATGTAGTTCTAAAAAATTATTACATTATCATTTTTAAATGCTGCAGCCTTATTAACCAGAAAACCGCCCACCACGACCTCACCTGTGACTTCCCAGCTGTGACTCATACAGGAAGGGGCAGAAAGTGGGGGCCCAGGCTCTGAAGAAATTTCTTGAAAAAGGATCAATTTGCTATGCTATCCGAAGAAACCAAGTTACAGGAGTTTGAGACAATGTATTCCTCCAGGGACCCCGTTGTTTTCAATGTCTCCACCAGAATCACACACTTTACCTGACAGCTGAGTTACTATGAACTTCAACAAAAGTAGCAGATTTTTAGAAAACATTGTCAAATATTTAAGGAGAAACATTTGTTTAGTTAAACAACAGCTGAGCTCACTACAAATGATATCACTACTTACGGGGCCTGGGAAACAAGCTTCCTGCTTCTCCTCCCTCCCTTCCTTCCTTTGTATTTGGTGGTAATTTAACATGAGCAGGTTTACAAGGTGTAATACAAGGAACCAGGACTAGTCACAATGAGAAAAGAACAGAGATGTTGCTCGGCATCTATGGGAAGTCTTTTTGTTTTAAAAATGGGAATTTAAAAAGATGCTAAAATTTGGCTGTAAAGATACTTGTTCTTAATGGTTTTCAGCTAGATGCCACGAAACATCAGGAAACACTTCCGTCTTCATCATAGACCTGAATTAGTTTGAATTTTTTCCTGTGAGTACAGCCAAAGGCCCTCAGCTCTCCGCATCATACCTCTCAATGAAATAGGAGCGGAGTGTCCATATACTTCATACTGTCCGCACAGAAAGACAATTACAAAATGTGCCAATAATAACTGATGAAAAGAAAAGCTGAAATATCAAATCATTTACAAGAAAGAACAAAACTTCAAGAGAAAGTTGAGTGCCATCCAGAGGTCAATTTCTCCATGCTTTGTTGGATGAAACCAAGTTGAGTGCCATCTGGTGTCCACGTCCACAGTTGGTTCTTGTGGAGGGTGAGACTAGTGGGTTCTGTGGTGACACTGAGCTCCTGGCCCCTCAGTCCACGGCTGATGTGTCCTGGTCCCCTCCCTTTGACTGTGTCTTCGCTACTACATTTCAGGAAAACCAAAGGAAAAAGGAAATTTCAAACTTCTTTTTATGTTTTCAGTTTTTGAGACAGGGTCTCATGTAGCCCAGGCTGACCTCAAACTCATTATGTAGCCAAGGATGAACACCTGATTCTGCTGCCTCTGTTTCCCAGGTTATGGGATTATAGGCTTTCCTTATCACATTTGACAAATGCAAGACCTGAAAACAGCCTACTTTACTGAATTTAAATATTCGAAATAGCTTACTGTAACGATTGGATCACAACAACTAAACTGTAAAGAGCATACACGATGCTTCCTCTACCACCTGCCAATCCCCCACCACAGACCTCCTGATGGGGAACTCCCCACACTAGATGCCTTTTAATTTTTAACAGAAGAAACACATTTTTTTGGTATTTTTATAAATATAAAGCCTAAGAGAATCTACCAATTGAATTAATATGCAGAAGCCAAATGCTTTTATTTATAAATAGTAGACAGGAAAAATGAGTTAGAAAATTTTGTAATAAGCTATGGAAAATAAACGAAAACAAACAATATAAATAAATAAGCTTATCAAGCAGCTTGTCAACCCTATGAAGAGAGCTTAAAACCCTGAGATGTCAGAGATTTCAATAAATAGAAGACAAAGCTATACTGTCTATGGCCACCTTATGTTTTAAAGTTATCTAAGATACGATCTATTTACTTTGTATGGTCCCAACGAAGAACGACAAGAATATTCAATATCTACTTTTGAAACTAAATTAATTGATTTAGAAGTTTACAACATTCGGAGCTGGGGACAGGAGCCAATGATTAGTATGGACTATGGCTAGCAATGGAAGGAGTGGTACCCATAGGTGAAAACAGGACATTTTGCCACATACCGTGATATTGGCTCAAAGTTAGAAGCAAACCTCTATCTGCTGACCCCTGGATTCTGGGCTTTCCAGTCATTTATTCCCATTGAAATACAAGAGAGATTTTAAATTGGCTTGAAATGAAACTCAAGGAAATACACTTAACAGAGAAATTGATGGCACCCCCGGGTTAGTGGGAGTGAGGAAAATGTTTCACTGCTTGAGAGAATGCAGTTCCTGTTTTTCAGAGCCCTGATTAACAAAAACAAAGAAAGAAAATGAGTTCTAAATGTATTCACCACTAAATACGAGACTTCCCATGATTCCTTGCCAGAGCATAATAATAACCAAGAATGAGAAGGATTAGACAAGAGAAATGTGATGTAATAAAGCTGGAGAAAGGAAGGCATGGCAGGCCATTATGCTGGGTTTAATATATTTTCAAATAAATCCAAGACCATCTGACAATATTTATTTAATGCTTGGACCATACTTCAGAACACACATTAACCAGTAGGCTCTCCTTATATAAAGTATAATACATTTTTCTATAATTGATGAAAGAGAAAATGGCCCCAGGGTGGAAGACCACATTAATATTTGGTCCCATAAAGCTGGGCACGAGAGCATGGTGGCTCAGAGTCCAGGAACGCCGCACTAGGAGAAAGGGAAATGGAATCCTTTATGCAGCTCCTAGAATCCTATTCAGAAAGAGCACTGGCACCTTTGCCAGCACAGGATGACTCTCCTGCCCATGGGCAAGATGCCCTGGGATGCGGTGGTCAGTGTTCTTCATGCCAGTGGCCTTGTGGGAACAAGATGACTCCCAAACAGAAGCCGATGTAAGAGCAGGAGAGGGTAGACGATACTGTCACATGAGGCCAGGCTGCATGTGACTGAGGCAAGGAAACTGTACCTGTGGTCTATCCGGTAGTCAGAGTCTGGAACAAGGAACCACGTGAAGTATGTCCTCCCAAATAATGTCCACTTGAGGGATGCCTGTAATGACATTAATCTTTATCCCCCCACTGGGGTACCTTAGATTGACTTTGTTTACAGTGGACCATACATAGAAGCAACCCAACACGTACTCTACAAAAATGCATCTAGACTACAAAACTTAGCAAACAGCACCAAGTACTTCTCTCATCTCAGTTCTTCTCAACAGCATAAACTAAGAAGAACAAATATGAAAAGTAAACACTCTCCAGAGCAGATCTGGAGCTGGTGTGGATGGGAAGCGTGGATGCTGGTTTCTGCTCCATGTTCAATGTCAGGTCCTCCTACCGTGTGCAGCCTTCAGCTTTAACTGTAAGAGCACCAAGGGCAGAGTACTGCGCTGAGAGGGAGAAGCAAGTGGGTGCAGAGGGGGAGCTCTGCGGGGCGGGAAGCATTTGAAGCTTTGAGCACTGCTTCTGGGGAGAAACGGCTGATTCTAGACTGGAGCGGGTGAGATGGTCCCTGGAGCGGATGGATGGTCCCTGGAGCAGGTGAGACGGTCCCTGGAGCGGGTGGATGGTCCCTGGAGCGGGTGAGACGGTCCCTGGAGCGGGTGGATGGTCCCTGGAGCGGGTGGATGGTCCCTGGAGCAGGAGGATGGTCCCTGGAGCGGGTGGATGGTCTGGAGCGGGTGGATGGTCCCTGGAGCGGGTGGATGGTCCCTGGAGCGGGTGGATGGTCCCTGGAGCGGGTGGATGGTCCCTGGAGCAGGTGAGACGGTCCCTGGAGCGGGTGGACGGTCCCTGGAGCGGGTGGACGGTCCCTGGAGCAGGAGGACGGTCCCTGGAGCGGGTGGACGGTCCCTGGAGCGGGTGGACGGTCCCTGGAGCGGGTGGACGGTCCCTGGAGCGGGTGGACGGTCCCTGGAGCGGGTGGACGGTCCCTGGAGCGGGTGGACGGTCCCTGGAGCGGGTGGACGGTCCCTGGAGCGGGTGGATGGTCCCTGGAGCGCGCGATGGTGCCAAAAAACAGGAAATGCTACAGAACAAACAAAAGCACGATATCGAGGCACCTCAAGGGGTGAGAACCAACACAAAGAGTTATTAGTATTAAAAGTTGGAATGATTCAGAACGGTAAGTAGTACTGGAACATAAAACAGAGTATAAAATAAAATATACATGAAGTATACTAATATCAACAGAGAGTTATGAGTAAATACATGGGGAGCAGTGGACATGTCTTCTCTGCAGACTAATGTCACACAATTCCTGTGGGGGACAAGAAATGATGTGTGCTAAGCATAGTGTTGCTTCCCTTCCTGGGGATCAGTGTGGAAAAGGGGGAGACAGGGACCCCACAGCTGAAATGCCTGAAGACTCTTCAGTCAGTATTAAGCTCTAGCAGTGACTATCACGGCATATTATCTGTTTATTGACAGTATATTGCCGAGACATGATGATAAAGTCTTTTGTCTCCAGGACCTTCCTCCTCTAAACTCCTAACTTCAAGAAAGCTCACAGGAGGTGGGGCCCATTCTACAGCCTCTCTAACATCCCTAAAATTGTCAAGGTCATGAGAAGTCAGGCAGTGCTGCCATAAGGGAGAGGCACCAAGGTTACATGCTGACGAAGTTTACCAAGGGGTCCCCCAAAAAAAGTGAGATAAGAAATGAGGAAACCTGAAGTCTCAGATTTTAGGAAATGGTGATTATCAATAGCAGTGACCGAGATGCTGTACTAACAAGGGATGCTAACAGTAGGGGATATGGGCACTTTGTACAGCTATCAATACGATTTATAATGCACTCATGTGTGTGCTTGCCCGAGTGCGAGTGTGTACGTGCGCACTCACTCGCGCAAACACAAACACACACACACACACACACACACACACACACACACACACAAATTTAGAAAACCTAAAGTAAAATGAAATCTGATCCCCCCAAACAAAACAAAACAAAACAAAACAAAACAAAACAAAACAAAACAAAACAAAACAAAACACCCCACACCACCACCACAACAAAATAACCCCTGGAATTCTGCAGTCTTCCCTTCCTGCCAATGGAAGCCTCAGATGGAATGTCGGGAGAATCAAGGCCCTTTAGATTCCTGGGACTGTGACAAATCACTGGGAGCCCCCTGTGGGCGGCTTGTTATTCCTTCCTTTATACAGCTTTCCCCTTTTCACCATTTATCCGCCAGGCCAGCAGGCAGCGATGTTAAACTGGCTGCTTTCCACAAATGCTCCAGGGACAAAGCCCTTCCAACCAGGAGCCTCTAAGACAGATCAAATACAGAGAGTGCCCAGGAGGGGGCTCTTCTGGGGAATGGGAGGAAAGTTAGATAATGGCAATTACCTGGAAATGGGTCTCCAGGGAGCTCTGCCCTCATTCTGACCCTCAGCGGCTGAGAGTGCTCTGGCTTCCCGGACTCAGGCCCACTCGGCTTGTGACCAGTGTGAGGGTCAGTTCAGCAACTTTATATTTATGTTTATTCTCATGTATGTGTTGGTGAGAAGACATGCATTCAAGGTCACATTAACTTTTGATTGATTTCTAGAGCCTTAAAAACACGGACCCTAATAATGTTACCAGTGATTATTATGGCTTGTATATTCATTATATTTACTTACATCTTCTGGGAGTGCTTTCCTGGTAATGCTGCCTTAAGACCTTATTTATTTTAGCAAATAAAAATATATTCATTTAAAGTTAGAGCCAGAAGTGGGGTGGAACGGGGAGTTCTTAGTCTCCCTGGGGCTTTCCTGGAGCATTGCAATGATTTTATAAAAACATGGAAGGAAACTGGGGCTATGGGAATGCGGCTTCTGCTGTGAAATCAGCTGACAGAGTACCTCTGGTCCCTGCTCCTCTGGCAACAGGACTTCAACCCCTCCTCTCCCTGGAGTGTTAGCTGGGACAGTTTTAATTCTTCATGGTCCATTTTTAGGGGGTCCTTGTTACCCCACCTTTCTTGTTTATTTCTCAGTTTGAGAGATTTTGTATGCGGAACTGTCTACTGCTGGACTGATAAAAACAAAAAATAAAAATCTCCTGAAATGTAGGCAGGGTACGAGACAGAGCAAAAGTTTTTGTCACGAGTGGCCCAGGGCAACTGACTCCGTTCTTCCGTTGGCTTTCAGGTAGGATCTCGAGTGCAGCACAGACTGGCCAGCCTTGCAGGTTGAGGACCACATGCATCCACTGGCATGTTAGCAGGACTCCATGTGGGTGACGACAGTTTCTCTCTTTGTCCCTGAATAGTTTTTCCTAAATCCATTGCTATTTAACCTTCTTGTAGTTCATTTTGGGGTGTCCCTTGTTTCATTTTGTGTTTGCTTCGTTGGTGGAGGAGACTGGCTGCAGTCATGGAGACAGACAAAGGTCACTCTTGTCAGGCAAACTGAAATAGCAGAGCGATGGAGAAGAAAGAGCTCTTGGGCTGAGTTATCTGCAGATTTCTTTTCTTCTTTTTTCTTTCTTTCTTTCTTTCTTTCTTTCTCCTTTTTCTTTTCTTTTCTTTTTCTTTTTTTTTTTTTTTTTTTTTGGTTTATTTCAAGACAGTGTTTTTCTGTGTAGCTTTGGAGCCTTTCCTGGAATGCACTCTGTAGACCAGGCTGGCTTTGAACTCAGAGATCCTCCTGCCTCTGCTTCCCACATGCTGGGATTAAAGGCGTGTGCCACCACCACCTGGTTATCTGGAGGTATTCTTAAACATTTTAAGAATATTGAGGCTCTCCCACACCCCCATAGAGTAGATTTTTGATTTGCTTTTGTTTAGTCAAGATGTTTATTTTAGTCAATGTTTTAGCACTTAGTATGGCTACTCAATGTGTTACAACTGGATATCAGCCTCACTGGTGGGTGTGCTTGGTAGGGCTCACTGAAGTGTGAATCTAAGCCTTACCTTCCCCACACCTGGAGAAAAGAGTTTACTTTTCTCTTTTCTCTCTAACGCTGTCTGGAAATCTGGTGACTGATGTTTGGACCAATGTCCTGCAGATGGAAGGTGTCAATTATTTCCCTAGTACTTCTGAGTGCAGATGGTCCAGTAATAGGATTTTCCCTTTACTGATTAACCCAGTAGTCAGAGCATCCTGCCAGGCGCCGCAGAATCCTGGCTTCATCACACTGAGCCTTTAACCTTGGTCTAACACTAAAACACATGGTCAAAGTCATTCTTAAATAATCTCTCTGTCTTGGTTTGGGTTTTTTATTGCTGTAAAGAGACACCATGACCACAGCAACTCTTATAAAGAAAACATTTAATTGGGGTGACGAGCTTACAGTTTCAGAGGTTCAGTCCATTATCATCATGGTGGAGAGCATGGTGGCATGTAGGCAGGCGTGGTGCTGGAGGAATAGCCGAGTGTCCCACATCTTGCAGGCAACAGGAAGTGGCCTGTGACACTGGGAGTGGTTTGAACAAAGAAGACCTCCAAGCCCACCCCCACAGTGACACACTTCCTCCAACAGGACCACACCTCCCATAAGGCCACTCCCCGTGAGATGATGGGGCCAATTACATTCAAGCTCTCCAAACAGAAATAGGGCCTCTTTATGAGGCCAGACTCTTTGCATACATTTTTGTTTTAGATATTTTAGCCAAGACAAACAGCATCAAACGGGGTTATGCTTTTCGTGTCATTGTCGTGATATCAGGTTTTATATAAGAAAGTAAGAACTAAGAGACATACATTGAAGGCATCACACTTATTTTAAAGATTGCATCTCAGACCTGCGGTGCTTTAATTAGAATATCCTAGAGAGTTTTAAAAATACCAATGTCAAGTATCCTCCCTAGAGGAATTATTATATCAAAGTCTCTGGGAATAAGAGTCAGGCTTTTGTGCTTTGTGAAGCTCCCAGGCAATCAGAAGGACAGCCGGGAATGAAAACCCCCAGCATAAGTGTGTGAAGTTCAATGTCTCCCTGGTCTCACAAAAATAAGTGGGAAACCTGAGCACTGGGTTGGTGTGTGTGTGTGTGTGTGTGTGTCTGTGTGTGTGTGTGTCTGTGTCTGTGGAGTCAGAGACAAGACACAGCAGGGGTCAAAGGACAAGATGTAGACGCAACAGGAAAACAAAACCATATTCTGAATGTCTTTGCACACTATGTATAGCCATTAAAAAAATCCATTAAAGGACCAGAATCCTAGCTGGGTGTGATAATGCACACACCCAGCATCCCAGCACTTGGGAGATAGAGGCAGGAAGATCAGGAATTCAAGGTCACCTTCCACTATGTAGGAGTTTAAGGCCAGCCTACGCTACCTGAGACTCTCTCAAGGAAAAAAAAAAAAAAAAAAAAAAAAAAAGTCTTGGATTCTATTAAACAAGGAATGCTTCTTAAGGGCTTTCTGGTGCCCGACTCTGTCTTTTGTTACTAAATGTCACATCTTTTCAGTAATGTATAGTTCCTAGCATTTAGTTCTACAGCTGCATTTTATCTTGTTCAATGAAGTCTTCTTCAGGATGTTTACTGGACTTCGCTACATTGTGTCCCTCTTATTTTTGGCAGTTTTAAATGCATAGTGGTAATAGAGTTTTTTGAAATGCACTTGTGTGGCTGAGGAGATGGCTCTATTATTAAGAGCAAAGTCTGCTTTTGCAGAGGACCTGGATTCATTTCCCAGCACCCACATGGCACTATTCCTAACTCTAGTTCCAAGAATTCTAATACCCACTCTGGCCTCTGCAGGAACTCATCTTGTATGTGGCGCACAGACATACATGCGAGCAAAATATCCATACCCATAAAATACAAATCAATAAAATCCTTTAAAAAATACTCTTTTATCAAAATTAAAATCTGGAAGTCTCTAATTGGTATTCCCAATGGAAAAATTTTTAGTGTCTAACAATCTTAGTCGAGGAATGACTCATTTGGAAAACAATTAGTGTGTGTTTGACAACTGGACTAAGGAACACAAATTTTTTCAGCTCTAGTGTTGGTTAAATGGAAATGGGAAGTGTCAGATGTCTTTATTTTTCCAATCAAAGCTTACAGAACAGGTTCGGGTAAGGGGTCTCTTGAAAATTCTAACTGGACATTTGCTTCGTCATGCTAATCACAGTTAGAAGAACTTTCTGGAAGAAATGATGGCCTTCACTAATGCTGCCCTCCTCTGATTTGCTTTCACAAGACTTTTGCCTCTCAGAAATGAGGTAAGTAGAAACAAGAGAAACAATTTCTTTGTAGAACTCTGGCTCTGCACTTGAAAAGCCCATGATGAAGAAGAGTTCATCTCCATTCTGTTTTAAGGAGAATCACTTTGGTAGAACATTCTAGGCCTGTCCTTGGAGTTCCCATTAGATGTTATTGTGGAAGTGGCAGACAGACATAGTCTCACTACTCAGTCTGGAGAGCGGTCAGATCTCTGTGTGTGTATGTGTGCATACCTTTCATTCTCTGTTCACACTCCTTCCTCTGAAGATGGAGCCTTTAACATGCCATAAAACGAAAGGTAACTGTTTCCAAAAGAGATTCTGTGTTAGTCAGCTTTCAGTCATCATGACAAAATACCTGAGAAGTGTTCCATGAAGGAGGAGGGTAAGCTCTGGATTGTGTTTTCACCTAAGGCTGGCTGGAAAGAGAGGGCAGTGTGTGGGGAGGGAGGGAGAGAGAGGGGAGGAAAGGGAAGGGAGGGAGAATATTTGACTAGGGAAAAATTATACAAAATACATCCTTCAAGAAATCTAGGAACACAATGCACCCTTCAAGGTATGGCCCAGTGACCTACGTCTATCAAGTAGGGACCACTTTCTAAAGTTCCTCTACACCCTGATAACCATTGGGCTCTGGACTAGAGGAAGAAGTCACATCCCTCAAGAGACAACTGCCTCTCAGAGTCTCCAGCTCAGAACACTGGAGCTCTGGGATCAAGCCTTCAGCAGGAGTTAAGAATCAGGCCATGAAAAACACCCGTGGATTTCCCTCGTTCCTTTCTCTCTGGCCTGCCTTTCTATCATGTCTATATACACAAAGCACATTTTCAAACAGTGAATTCAATACATATAAACAGACCTGGCCACAAATTCAGTCATACAAACATTTCTTCAAGGATGGCTTCCTTGTTCTTAACTGTTTAAAAGTTCACACAGACCACTCAATAACCATTTGTAAGACATTTCCTAGCCCACTGGCTTTCTGTATTTTCTTTCCTTTAGTTACACTCATCTAAAATTGTCTGCTTTCAAAAATAAATAAAATTATATTTAAAACAATTTATTATTATTTTTATTGTGTTGTGTATCTTTTTTAATTTTAAATTTTATTTTATCATTTTATGTATTTGAGTAGTTTGCCTGAAATTGGTTATGTGCACGACTTGGGTGCCGAGTACCAATGGAGGCCAGAAGAGGGAGTCAGATGCCCTGAGGCTGGAGTTACAGATGCTTGTGAGCCGTTTGGGCACTGAGAATTGACCCTGGTCCTCTATAAGAGCAACAAGTGCCTTTAACCACTGAGCCATCTCTCAACCGCCCCCCAAAAAAACCCAAACAACTTCTTTTAGTTTGTTTTACTTGCTTATTTAAAATCTTACAGTAGTCTATTCCAATCGAATATAAAAATCTCTATTTCTAATTGTATTCCTTATATGTATCTCATTAAAAAAAGTACTATTTAACATTTGTAGGAGTGAGTGGCCAATAAGGAAAAAGGGTATGAGCTGGGGGGGGGGGGGTAAATGAGCTGTATTGTAACTTCACCCCAACATGTTTCCTTTCTGATTATCAATCTCTTTATTACATGTGGATATTGATTATTAAATAACTTTTTATCACGAGGTTCTATGAGCACGGTTTTCAATGGGTGTTCAATCACATTCTTGTCAAAAGGATAAAATTTACAGCAAAAGAGAGACACCCATTATTCTTAGAATGCAAGTACTCCTACTGTGGCTCAGTCAGTACAGTAATTGTAGAGTTCTACGTTTCAGCACAACTAAGATCAAAGGCATGCTTTATTTAAAAGTTGAATTTCTGTAAAGTTGGTCATTAATTTTATTTATTCCTCTTCCAGTAGTCTCTGTGCATATTTTATGCAGTTTTGATCCTACCAATAACCCAGGTGAGAAAGGCCATTGGGAATAACAGTGGGATATTGACTTACCCAATCATACTTTTCTGATGCCCCCAAAGTAATTACTATACAATTAAAATTACTCACAGTAATGAATTCAAAAGGTGAAGTTGGAATTATTCTCCTAACTTAACAGCAGTCCAAGTGCTTTTTAAAAAATAACTTCTCTGAACATACCCTTCTAGATTTTTCCCTTGATAACTTTGCATACTGAGCCAGCCTGGTTATGGACTTGGACTTCTCTGCTTTCGAGAAAACAACAGACAGGAAGCTGTTTTCTGCCCCATGTTGACCTCGCCCTGGGACAAAACATCAGTAGCAGTCGTCCTCAAAGCAGAGGCGCACCAGCCCAGGGACTGTTCCAGTATCTGCCTCTGTGCTCATTATCTGACTAATAAAACTAATTTTGCTGCAGCCATTGAGAGAGCATAATGTAGGCCCTGAAACATAATAGCTGATCCTGAATCCAAATGATTTTCATACTCATAGCAGCTGCTACCCTCTCGGCTATCTCAGAGATGGATGGACATGGAAAGGGTGCTTTTTTCATATCACAGATTGAAATTTTCATCTCAACAATAACAATTTATAAAGATGATGCCTTAGGTCTCTTTTGGAAGAGCACACAGTTATTAAGCTCACATATAAATAATGTGGTACATAGAGAGCTGCTCACAGCCTCCATCCAGTCCCCATTTGACCCATGTTACTGGCTGGATGTTAGCTAGCATACAGATGTGTTCTCAAGCAGGTGACTAAGCCTCTTCTCTGTGAGTTGATTTGGACGTGATTTTTTTTATTGTTCTTAGCAACCAAATAGCAGTATACACCCCTTCAACACATTTAGAAACGACATGCATCATAGTATGCATCTTTTTTGAATAGAAATATTTATTATGCTCAGGTACTTTTTTGGCAATACAAATGTGCTTCATGAAGTGAGCATTGTGAGAAAAGGGGGTATGTCCAACTTACATTGAATGAGGTTGTTGCAAAAAGCATGGAAATAGGAAACAGAAAGCACCCTTGGCTTTGAACCCTAAAACTGTGAAGTTCCCCACACCGTCTGCTCCCTCATCACTCTTCTGCCCACTTCCATTATTCTCTGCCTCCTCCTTTCTCTTTACCCATGCAATTAAATATTTTTGTCTGCTTTTTTTAAACCATTATTTGAAATTTAGTTTTAGAGGTAGAATTGTTGGGGGCAGACAGGATTTGTTGTAGGGCTTTGGCCTCCCATGCATGAGACTCTGAGTTCATCCCTCAATTATGCCAATTAGAAGATGCCAGTGCATTAAGGTTTCCAGAAAATGATCTCCCTGCCCCAGTTGGCAGCTTCTATACCTACTTTGTCAGTCATGGAACCCACACAGAGGAGCAAGAGGTCCTTCCTCTGTGGTGTCTCTTAATGTTGAGAACTGTTGGATGTCTAACATGGTCAAGATATTATGGCAATGCAAATGGTTCTGGGTATACTTGGAATCCAAAACTGTTTTCAGGAGAGGTATAATAATAGCTGAAGTATAATAATAATATTTAATGCAGGCCTAATGTGGTGGCACACAGCTGTAAAGTAAGCACTCACGTAGCTGAGACAGAGGATGAGTCTGAGGCCAACTGGGACCATGGAGTGAGACTTTGTTTGGAAAAGAAAAAGAAATAGTGATGATAATAACAATGATGCAGGGGATGGAGAGACGGATCTGTAGTTAAAGTTGCTGGCTGCTTTTCCAGAGGACTTGTGTTTGATTCCCAGCTCCCACATGGCCCTTCACAACAGTCTATAACTCGAGTTCCTGAAGGTCTGATGATGTCTTCTGGCCTACACGGAGCACCAGGCACACACAGAGCACATGGGCACACATGTAGGCAAACTACTCATGCACACAACAAACAAACAGCTCTACTTAGGTGTGAATGAATGAGCGTGTGACACTGACCCCAGGTAAGACAACAATGAGGATAAGGGGTGCTTGGCTACTTTATGAAGAATAATCCTAGTTAGTTTTTAATCGTTATTATTGAACTCCAAAATTGAGCATAGCTAATTGGGGAATATTAAAACCATCCATACTGCTCATGACTGCCTGTGCACTCCAGAGGAGCAGAACACCCTGACCAAGATGTTTTGTCACAGTACCTCTTCTCCTCTGGAGCGCCTGGTGGAAGGATTGGTTCAAAGCCCTCAGCTGGAAATTCCTTGCCCAGCCTTTTCTCTCTTCTCGGTCTTTACTGCAAAGCACCCAGCAAGACTCTTCTATAAACGTTACCGCCGGCCTAGCTCCTCAGCGTTCATCTCTCTAATCACTACCCACACAAAGACACTGCAGAGTCAAATGCTACCCCAAGCAGTAGAATCCTGGTTCCCATAGACACGCAAGGAGGAGAAAAATATCAGTCAATGTGGAATTGCCTGAGAAAACTTCAATAAGTCTATGAGCCTGTCTAGATCAGACACTGGCTCAGAGAAAACACCTAAGAATAATCAAACCGCTGGGCGGTGGTGGCACATGCCTTTAATCCCAGCACTGGGGAGGCAGAGCCAGACAGATCTCTGTGAGTTCGAGGCCAGCCTGGTCTACAGAGTGAGATCCAGGACAGGCTCCAAAATGACATGGAGAAACCCTGTTGAGAGAGAGAGAGAGAGAGAGAGAGAGAGAGAGAGAGAGAGAGAGAGAGAGAGAAATCAAACCAGAGATGGAGAAATGGTGCCTCAGTCACGATCATGTGCTGCTCTTGCAGAGGACATGAGCTCAGTTCCCAGCATCCCTATCAGGAAGCTCACAACTGCCTGTAACTCCAGCTCCAGGAGATCAACGTCTCTGGCCTCTGCAGGCACCTACATCACATACACTGCCCTCCCCCAACACACACGTAATTTAAATTTATAAAATAAATATTTTAAAATAGCAGTCAAACTATTTAAAACATTGAGGACATTGGTAACAATGGTGAACTCCACAGGGGAACCACCAGGTAGCAACTTGAGTTTCTGCTCATCTTCACATGAGGAATGAGGGTCTGATATTAAAAAGAAAAAATATGTAGACCTATCCTAAGAACAGGAAGATTGAGCAATCCTCTTGAAATACATGAAAATTTTGATTCACTCCACAGTCTGTTTGCAAACTGTGCTAAGGTAAGCCACTTAGCCCACAGGTTGAGAGAGGCCTTGATAATGGGGGACACAACTTCGCTTTCTCAAGTTCAGAGTCTTCTCTCTTCCTTTTTCATTTTCATTTAATTCCTTGTGGTAAATATCTCAAATACGTATCCAGAATACACGGAACCTTTGGCCTGGATTCTGACAATACAAACACAATTAAAATTTACTTAAACTTCTTTTTATTGTTTAATATTAATCTTTTAAGACAGGGTCTTCAGCAGCCTACACTGGTCTTGAATTCCCCATGTAGTTAAGTATAGTCAAGGAGGACCTTGAACTCCCCCATCCTCCCACTCCCATGGGTAAGATTATCACTCCTGGTTTAGCCTTTGTTTTAATGAGAATTATATTATTACTTAGAAAATGGTATTTGTTTTAATAATAATTTGATGCTAGATTTTCGTTGTTCACTTTTAATTTTTTAGATCAGTCTCTTGTGTGTTTAAGATAATAAGATTTATAAATTCTAAATATATACTTGGATGATTTTTATATGTAACTGTTTCCACAGTCAGACAAAAGGTTGTGGACACCCACTTGTCCTCATTACCCTCCCTCTCCCTCCTTGTCCCTGCCGCCTCCCACTGCCCTTTTTTTTTTTTTTTTGGTTTTTGGTTTTTTGAGACAGGGTTTCTCTGTGTAGCTTTGCTCCTTTCCTGGAACTCGCTTTGTAGACCAGGCTGGCCTTGAACTCACAGAGATCCGCCTGGCTCTGCCTCCCGAGTGCTGGGATTAAAGGTTGTGCCACCACCGCCCAGCGCATTGCCCTTTCCTAAGCAGGGTCTCACAATGTGGCCCTGGCTGGTCTGGAACTCACTACTTAGAACAGAGCAGCTCCGAAGTCAGAGACCTTCTTGCCTCTGCCTCCTGAGTATTGGAACTAAAGGCGTGCAGAGGAAGATTGTTTTCTCCCATGACACTTTTGATGCCCATTCATGTTGCTGAAGCAAACAGTACTTTACTCCTTTTATGTTGCTGAATAGCAAGAAAATAAGATTCTCTCTCTCTCTCTCTCTCTCTCTCTCTCTCTCTCTCTCTCTCTCTCTCTCTCCTCATTCTTATGATGACAACAAGTGATTAGTTTGTTCCCTATTGCTGTAATAAACACCAAAAGAAAGTATTAGAAGGAAAGGATTTATTTGGTTTACATGTCCATGCCGTAGTCCATCGACGAGCAGGAACCTGAAGGTAGGACCTGAGCTACAGACCATGGATGAGCTCCTTACTAGATGGTTCCTTCTGGCTTGCTCAGCCAGGTTTCTTATATAGCCCAGGCTCACGTAGCTAGGGGTGGTACTCCTGCCCTGGTAACGGCTGGTGCTCCTCCATCAATGAACAAATCAAAACACCACCTCAGAGACATGCTCACAGACCAATCTGATGGGGACAATTCTTCAGTTGACGTTCCCCTTTCTAGATAACTCTGGCTTTGTGCCAAGTTGACAGCAGAAGCTTACTGTGACACCAAGTAGTTAGCATTGTGGAGTAGCCGCGCTAAGGAGACTAAAGTTGATTCACAATCCTCCTTGTAACCAAATCTTCATCAGAGAGCTGAGCTCACTCTAGGCAACAACATATCCAGAAAAACCAATTGTGTCTAGACAAATTCTCTTCACTTGTCTCGCTCCTCTCGCATCTGCATGCCAGTTCCTTTTATATACTGAATTAATTTGGTAAAGTCTTTAGTGTGCCCAGGGCATTTACGTTTTACTTCTGAAATGGTGAAACAATGTTCACACAATTCTTTCCATGTGACGATGGCATCACGTTCTCTACCCTTATCGTGGCCAACCCTGCAGCTCTAGTTAATGAGCAGGGGCAGCAGCTCACCTGCACGGCACTCTCCTTTATAGCACGGCCCCTCTGGGCTGCTAAGGGCTTAACTTGCAGTGACCTCATAGAAATGGGAAGCGTCAGTCAAGCAGAAAATGCATGAAAACTGAAACACAAAACAAAAATTATTACACTGAAGAAAAGAGAAACAAGTCCAAGAAATTTGCACGCTCTCCAAGTCCGTTTGCTGAGTTTGAAAACTTTAGGCTTCCAATTTTGTTCCACAGTAGAGAACATGGGGAGAAAAATATTATTTAATATTACATTAGTCATATATATATTATACATATACATATATAATAATACATTAGTCAGACTAATGTAAGGCTGTTATAATACCCATTGCCAACCACCATTTTAAAAATGTACTCTGAGAATCCAATAAAAAAAAGAATAATATATTCAAGTGTAGCAGTGGAAGACAAGTGGGGCATACAAAGAAAGGAGAGCAGGCAGAAGGGATGAAATAAGAAAGAAATAATAGAGTGAGGGCATTTCAACACATCAGGCTAAGCCTGTAGCTTTGTGTGCCTGCCCCACAGGAGGACAGGGTCATGGTGCAATCACGCCCTTACCCTGAGCAGGAAGTTTCTGCAAACTCTGTGAGTGACAACTCTTATTACTTAGACCCCGGCTTCTTAAAGTGTGGGTCACAAGACCCTAGGGGTGTGTAACTAAATAGAGGGTCGTGAAAAACTTGGCAGTGATAAAAGATTTCTGAATGCTTGACAACCAAAACTGAATTCAAAATCAATTGCATGCCAGACTCAGCATGTTGTGGCAGCACTCATGCGTGTCATGTTGAGTGACTTTCCTCAAGCCTCAATGCTGCATATGATGCACGCTGTACTGCACATGCCGCCATGCATGCAATGCAGGTGAATGTTGACTGAAACACCTCAGCTCAGAGTCCAGAGTATTAGTTGTAACATGAATTGCTAAATGGTCTTATTAATAAAAAACCTGGAGCCAGATATTGGGGTGAAAGCTGAGAGATCAGGGGAACAGAACAAGCCAAGCCGCAAGTTCTTACCACTAGGAAATCCTTAGGCCAAGAGAGCTACTTCCTGTATACTCATGCCTTATACCTTTCTGTGCCCTGACATCTTACTTCCTCTCTCCACCCAGCTACATCACTTCCTCTTTCCACCCAGCTCTATCACTTCCTGTCTGTCTGTACAAACCTCCAGACTTTTATGGTTAACTAGTGCTGGGATTAAAGGCATGTGCCACCACCCCTGGCTCTGTTCCCAGTGTAGCCTTGAACTCACAGAGATCCATATGAATCTCTGCCCCCCAATGCTAAGATTAAAGGTGTGTGCTATCATTGCCTGACCTCTATGTTTAATACAGTGCTGGCTCTTTCCTCTGATCTCCAGGCAAGCTCTACTTGTTAGAGCACAAATAAAACATCACCACAATTGGTAGTTATTAATCACAGTGTTTTCGCAGTACGTACAGCATTCCATGCCCTTATCGAAACATGATAGTACAATCATGGAGAAGAAATATTTCTACTATTTTCCTGCATCTCATTCTTCAGAATGAGAGTATTAATTGGCATCTCTTTGGATTGTATAATGTGCTCTGATGTTTGGTTTTCAAAATTGCTGTTTGTGTTGCTGACTTGAGTTTCATTTAAATAATATTTAAATGAATTTTGGTTTGAGATTAGAGCAGAATATCCAACAATTTTTGAAATATCCTTAAACATATTCTTGCCATTCATTTTGTATTATGTATTTAGGTGAAGCAATGTGTCAGCATGGAGGGTTATACAATCAAAATATTAATCAACTCTGAAAACCACTGAAGATTCTGTACTTGCTGCAGTGTCAGAGGTTCAGCCAATGTATTTTTATACTGTGTACGTGTGTGTGTGTGTGTGTGTGTGTGTGTGTGTGTGTGTGTGTGTGTGTGTACAGGTGCCTGAGTGTGCATGCCTGTGGAGGTCAGAGATCAGCCTTGGGTGTCATTCCTTAGTACCCATGCGCCTTTTGTTTTGAGACAAGTTCTCTCAGTGGAAATGGCTGGACCCGAACCTGCTGATACCCACTCATCCCAGTCTTTTCAGAGTTGGGACAAGAAGCTCCTGCTCCCATGCCTGGCTTCTTAAACGGGTGCTGGTATCTGACTCAGGCCGTCATGCCCGACTAGCAAGGCACTTTATCCACTGAGCCTTCTTCCCAGTCCTCAGTTAATTCTTTTGCAAAAACCCAACATTCACATTGATCTCATTAAAATGTAATTTTCTTTCAACTTTAATAAATGGTAAAACTATTTGTATGCCAGAGAATTGTCTTAAAGTAAATTTCTTTATGATTTATTATCAATGGATATTTGATTTGGACACATTTGATATACTTATGTATTTGATATACTTGTTCACTTAAAAATTTCATGAACAAAAATTAATCAAGGGGAAGGAAAATTTAAACAGTTATAGACATGTTGTAATAAAGGAAGGGGATGTGAAATCACAACAGTTACATTTGTGGTCATTTTTAACCCTCTTCTATCACCAGGGACCTAAGCAAGAAGCTATGGTTGCTTATTCTCAAACACAAGTGACGTAAGATGAAGTTTTCTCTGATACATCTTATAGAAGAAAAGACTGTTGAATAGACGAACAATATTGAGAGGTGAAGGGGCATTTGAAGAGACTCAGTAAGCATTTCCTTTGAAGGGTTACTCATCTATGGCATAGAAAGACCACATTCCTGCAGACATAAAATTATACAAAGTGAAACCAAAGCCATTAGGTGGAATTCAAGACATTAAGAGACATTCTGAAACGGCTTTTGAAATGTGTATGAATAGCAGTTTGGGGTTATGTGAGGTAACTGCAAGAACATCCTTGTTGCTGTCTTTTCGGGGATTTGGGGAAGAATGGGCCATGAGGTGGTGGGAACTGTATTACTACCACTGAAAAGCCGTTCTTGCTCCAAAACCATGGATTTGAAAAAGCCCACCCTGTGCAGCTCCCAAGTTAGGGAGTGTAGGTGGCCGTCGACTTCCCATTCTCATTTTGTGCCAAATTCTTCAGAGTTTGATTTGATCAAAATAGCAGATAATTTCATTTGAGCAATAAGAAGTTCAGTTGGGGAGGAAGGAGACAGGAAAGAACAGAGACACCATTGAGCTAGCACATCCCTGCTTGTACGTGGCTGGGGAACGCAGATGGCAAAGTCTGTGAACCTGACTGAATGTTTCCTGCTGTGTTCTACTAGTACTGCTGGAAGCACCTAGACATCTGGGCCAGACTGACTTCCTGCAGCACAGCTTCAAAGGCAGTCGGTTATATCATGTGGTAGAGAACATGATGGTTTAATGTCTCAGACTAGTTCCTTTGTAAGGCTGGTAAGAGTACCAGGTATGCGCAATTCATCATCTAGGAGACATCCTTGTTGGAGGCAGTAGGCAAAACTCACTGTGGTGATCTGATTGCAGTAATGGTCTTAGTTTTTAGTTTTTTAGTCTTAAATTCTTTTATTTATTTATTTATTTATTTATTTATTTATTTATTTATTTATTTATTTATTTATTTATTTAGCTTTTTCAAGACAGGGTTTCTCTGCCTAACAGCCCTTGCTGTACTGGAACTCACTCTGTAGACCAGGCTGACCTTAAACTCACAGAGATCTGTCTGCCTCTGCCTCCCAAGTGCTGGGATTAAAGGCGTGCACCATGACAACCCGGCTAGTCTTAAATTCTTGGGCACTGCTGGGAACCTCCCACATAACCACTCCCTAAGCAGCCCACTGACCATGTCAATGCAAAGAAGCTGGGATGGTGACAGTGTTCCTTTAACCTCAGGGCCATTGTCCCTTTGAAGTTCAGTGGGAGACTATTTATACCAAGGCTCTTTCTGCTGGAGTCTAATTCTCTGTGGCATATTTCTCATAGCAGCACTGGAAAGACTCCCTGGAGACCCCACACCAGATTACCAAGATGGTGTCCCCCAGAAAACAAAATATTCAATTGGCACTTACAATGTACTGCTATGTTTCCTAAGGACCACCTTTTTTTTTTAATCTAACAAGGTATATATTAGGTTATAAGATTCATAAGTAAGCTTTTCTGCCCCCCTGAAATGTCACATACCATGAAGGACACTTTCTAATGCCACATGGAGGAAGGACTGCTGGCTGGAAGCCATATCTCCATGTAAAGAAATCCCATATAGGGAGAACAACCATCCAGAGAAAGCACCATGAACTAATGACACACAACTTACAATGCAATATTTCTCAAAATTAAATAGCAAGTGGTAAGTGGCTTTTTAATTCATCTAGGGGAGTCCCATCCCTTGGAGACGTGAGAGTCTGTGTCTGGCACATTTAACACAGTATTTACGGGTAATCTAGGAGGGACCAGTGTTCTTGGATAGCTCGGAAGCCTGTGCTGGCCAGAGAGGATGGTAGCAGGGCAGGCTACAGCGGCAGGTGCAGAGCAGGGCACAGGTGAATGTCGATGGACTCCGGAGCCTCTGTGCTTCAACTGCACACACAGACTGGGCGGAGAGTAAGTGTGACGAGAAATCATTAAATACTCAATCAAGAAACTGTGTGAATGGTGGCTAGTGTGGTGGGAAAGTCATAAGGCTATATAATGCAGAGCACAGGCTGTGGAAAAATTCTTCTTATGCAGGTTTCATGTTTGAACCCTTAATTTCAGTGATGCCAAGGTGGCAGATGTGTTTTCTTCATTTATTATGGGGTTTAAAAATTGCTAATATTGGCCAGGTGGCAGTGGCCCACACCTTTAATCCCAGCACTCAGGAGGCAGAGCCAGGCAGATCTCTGCGAGTTCAAGGCCAGCCTGGTCTACAGAGAGAGATCCAGGACAGGCACCAAAACAACAGAGAAACCCTGTCTCAAAAATAAATAAATAAATAAATAAATAAATAAATAAATAAATAAATGCTAATATTTATGGTTTTGTGCTACGTTTAGCCATTCTTCAGAGCCTCCCATGAGAAGGAGACAGGTCAAAGGGCAGTTTTTCCTTTCAGTTTCTTTTACCTATTGGGTAAGTGTTGTTTTGCCAAATAATTCTTGAAGCTGATTGTTGTGTTTGTTCATTAGTGAAAAATAGACTGGATGGACAAAAATATTCAGACATGGTTTGCTGGCTGGATCAGAACTGAATCTCAATCAATCAATCAATCAATCAATCAATCTCTCCCTCTTGTCTTTTTCTCCCTCTCCCCTCTTTTCTTTCTTTCTCCCTTCCTTCCTTCCTTTCTTTCCTTTGTTCTTCCTTCCTTCCTTCTTCCTTCCTTCCTTCCTTCCTTCCTTCCTTCCTTCCTTCCTTCCTTCCTTCCTTCCTTCCTTCCTTCCTTCCTTCCTTCTTCCTCTCTCTCTCTCAAACTGATGAAGCAGAGAAGAACATGTTCACATGTACTGAGAGGTAGGAAGAAGGAAAATAAGCAGGGAAGTTGTGATAAGCCAAAGCATTGAAGATCTGAGGATGTGTGGCATGTGTCTGTAATTCCAGCACATAAGAGGCTGAGGCAGAGGGATCACCATAAATTCCAGGCCAAACTGGGCTACAGAGTGAGACCTTGCCTCAAACTTTGTAGAGGAAGAGGTTGAATTTTAGTGCATAGAAAAGATGCAGTGCAATTATGAGTATGGGAATTGCTTCCTGAGGGGTGGGAAGGGTGGAGGAACAGATTTTGGAAAGCAAGTCTATAACACGAATTGCTAAATGGTCTTATTGGTAAAAACAAAAAACAAAACAAACAAACAAACAAACAACAAAAAAAACCCCCAGAGCCAGATATTGGTGTTAAAACCTATCAGAGGAATAGGAAAAGCCACAGCTAACCTCACCTCACCAACCCCGAAGCTTCCAAAGAGACCTACTTCCTGTACACCCATGCCTATATGCCTTTCTGTTCTGCCAACTCACCTCCTCTCCACGCAGCTACATCACTTCCTCTTCCAGCCCAGCTCTGTCTGTTTGTACAGTCCTTCAGACTTTTATGGTTAACTAGTGTTGGAATTTAAGGTGTGTGCACCTGGCTCCACTCCCAGCGCGGCCTGAATCCACAGAGATCCAGAAGGATCCCTGCCTCCTGAGTGATAGGACCAAAGGCATGTGCCACCACTGCCTGACCTCCATGTTCAACATAGTGGCTGGCTTTTTCCTCTGATCCTCAGACAAACTCTATTGGGGGACACAGATAAAATATCACCACACATGTCTGTGCTTCATGAGGAAGACAGGCTCCAGAGTTGGTTACCACAAAAGGTACATGCCACAAACATTGGTTTTCTTACACTGTTCCTCTCCTGGATCTCAGTTCATGTTGCATTAATATAATTTGAATAATTGGGAACATTTGCCAACATGTTCTGACAAACTTACTAGAATAATGGTTTAATCTAGCTACCTTTAAAGATGTACCTTTTGGTCAATGGAATTTTCACAAAAGTGAAGGGGGTCATTGTAGAAATCAGAGTTCTCAAAGAATTTAAAGAAGGGCTGAAGACAGTTCAGAGGTCTGAACCCTTGCTATTTTTCTAGAGTTTGGTTTTTGCACCCACATTAGGGTGCTCACAACAGTCTGGACTATAATCTGATGACCTCTGATGATCTCTTTGGGTACTCACATACAGGTGGTACACACACACACACAACTTAAAAAAAACTAATCAAAACCAAATACAGAAAGTTGACCTGTTTAGAAAATCTTTATCCTTTTAACCCTAAACTAGCTGATGGCATTAATGGAATCAAATAGTATTTAAAATTAATGTTTATGATTTATCTGGAAACCTTCATGAGCTTTATGTTAGGAAAAAATAACTTAAATATGAGGCCAGAAAGCAATTGAAAGAAAAGACTTAAAATAGTGAAATGTTACAATGTCGTCATGGTAATTCCTTCCCATTCCCAAGGCACTATGCCCCTGGACTCAGGCTCACAAGAAATTCAGACTTCTTAGGCATCTGGGTTCCTCTGAAACCTGTTGCAATAGGGCTTGCTGAAGGTTAATTTCAGGAGGAAGTTGAGTGCTTTCCAGAACAATGAAACAGGAACTCAAATTCCAGATGTTTCTGGAAAGCTAAAGATCACAGATTTTGTGCTTCTGAAAATGTTGCTCAGTTTCTGGTTTTGTGCTTTGCCTGCAAGAAAAGAGCCATCCATGTATTCAAGCCTACAACTTTAGCAACTGGCCCTAAACCAAAAGGAAATACTTTCTTAGATATGTGTTTTCCATGAAGGCAAGGTCAGGCCATCTCCGTGCTGTGGGAATTCCCATGGTGCCTAGAGTTTGACCCAGAATATAATGGGTTTCCAGTCCGTACTGATAGATGGTCATGGCAGGTTGTGTGGTCCTTGGTTCTTGGGCTTACAGCTGAGGTCTCGGTTAGGCTGTGTGGCTGGCTGACTATTTTCTCTCCTGTGTGCTCTTCCCTCCTAGAAGAAGCTCAACCTGTGGGAAGCATCATCTTCAAGTGGCAAAGATCCTTTGTCTCCTTCAGTGCTCAGCATAGACCGAGTTCACAATTATGTCTGTGACTCAGTGGTTCCACGAAGCCTGTGTTTTGTGTCCTCCAACACCTGGGCAGGTCACAGCAGAAGCATTTCATAATCTCAGCCCTTCCAACCTGGCAGAACACTTTTCCTCCACTTGACTTGAGTTTTGCAATGTGTAAATTCCCCAACTTCTTTTACATTTGGATTTGTGATTTTATTTCCTGTCCATCAGTTTCCTCTATTTCAGCAGTCCTCTGAGTATCCTGGGAAATTTCATAGCTGTAAAATGAGGACATTTGTATCTATATTTGTATATATCCTATATAGTTGTTCTGGGGAGTATTTAAGTCCATATATGTTAAAGCATTACAAATTTGCCTTCTGGAGACTGCTGTATATTAAGTACACATAAAGTCTACAGAAATTTATCAAATAATGTATATATACATTTAAGATAAATATACACATATGCACATCTCTATTTTTTAAGTAAAGTCTTTGCTACTTGGATATTCAGGGGTGTGGGTATTTTTTTTCTTTGCAGTTAACTCTGGGAAACTTTTAGTAGCATGTCTCCAAACTCACTGTCTTCTTAGACTGGTCTAATTGACCAGGGACTCCATCAAATATAGTCTTCATTTCAGCTACAGTGTTTTTCATTTCTAGGTTTTCCTCTTTAAAGTTTCCATCTCTCTAAGTGGAAAGTAATTTTATATGCTTTTTCCATGTAAACTATGACATGTCAATCATAGTTATTTCATATTCCTCATCTGATACTTTACAAAGTTTAATTTTATATGAATCTCCAGCTGATTTTTTTCCATTCCACTGCTTGTCCTTGTCTCAGCTGGAGATTCATATGATGGACACACACACACGCACGCACGCACGCACGCACGCACGCACGCGCACGCGCGAATAAAAAATAATCTTAAATGAGCAAGCATGTGTGGTCACACTTGTATTTGGGGCCTGGAGCCTTGCTCCTACCTGCTCCTTCATTTTAGACTTGTCTATAATATCCTAAATCTATCATCTCTGTTCACTGTAGGGTTTCTTTCCTATATTTTCCACATCCAGCTTTGGGCCCAATTCAAAGTTTACCTTCTTCAAAAAGAGTCTTGAGTCTCCAGTGATTGTCTGTCCTCTGGATGCTTATCACTTTCTGTCTTTTGTTGAGGGGAAATATGGAAGGATGTCTGATTGTGGCTTAAAAATATGAGACCTCAAATTGGAAGACTTTTTAAAAACATGATGTATAAAAACTCATGTCTCAGTGTTCTGCTCCCATGATAAAGCAACCTAGGGAAGAAGAGGGTGATTCCAGCTCATTGTCCATCATGAGGCAGGTGTGGCAAGAGGAACTTAAAGGAGCTGCTCATACCTTGTCCACACCAAAAAACAGAGAGTGAGGAGCAAATGGGCTTAGCTGGTTATTCAGTGCAGGACCCCAAGCCCAGGGAACAGTGTCACCAACTCTTACACTGGGACTTGTCACCTCCATCAACCTAATTAAGATAATCTCTGAGAGGTGTGACCAGCGACCAACTCCCAGGTGACTCTACCTCTTGTCCAGGTGAAGTCATTTGCCATCACAAACACATAGTTTGTACCAGAGCAGGGTGCATGCAGCTGGTCATCTCATTTCTTGTTCATTTATCAATGCAAAGTGTCTTAAGATGCCAAAGGATTCAGTCCCATCTGTAGCTAGCATCTCCGAAGAGAAGAATTCAACTCAGCAGGTTGTCTTCTGTGTGCTACTGAGCACAGAATTGAGGCAGAGAGCTTTTGAGCACATCTGCCCCCTCCACGCACCAGACCCTCATGCCTTCTTGCCAGCATGCCTTTTTTTAGATTAAAGTCTTTGCTTATCAGACCATCCTGTGTAATCCTTAGTCTTCTGCCATGCCCAGTATGCACTTGACTCTGAAACAACTGCATGATGTCTGCAAATGTGGATTGTGTTAGGATCAGTCACTCTATTTGTAATACAATTATGCATCTGCACTAAACAACTTCAAGTCTTTCTTGTTAAAAATAACTGCATGTTCCACAGACATTTCTAAAAATATATCCAGCGTTACAATGCTTTCTATATATAACCAATGTGGTTTCTGCACTATCGACCATGCAGACACATATGTGTCCAAAACTCTTAGCTTAGATTGCCAGGAAGAGCTCTTGATGAATATGAGGAATGCTTTTTTTTTCCAGAGTCAAACATACGGTTTTGGCACCAATTTTCGGGCCAGCCTCATGCTCAGCACAAAGATAGAATGTACTAGATTTGCTTGCGTAGAAGCTGCTCACGCAACCCACATTTCCGAATGCCAAGAGGGTATTATATAAAGAACAATCCCTATTCTTTCTGCTCTTGGTGTTTGCTAGAACTACCATCCCATAGCCATCACTGCCTCACAACTTTCTGTGTTACCAAGAACTCATTAATTTACCAATGGTGTCAAATAAGGACTAGCCGGAATTTTCCACATTGATAATCAGGAGAATTATTAGCAAATACTTTGAATGTAGCAGCAGCTGAGCTCAGTGGTTTTGTTATTTTAGACTGTGTTCTGATGTCAAAATGGGAAGGACAATTTGGGGTCCATGCTTACCTCTACTAGTGTGCTGGACAGTTTTATGTCAGCTTGACACAAGCTAGAGACATCAGGAAAGAGGGGGGCTCAACAGAGAAAAGGCCTCCATAAGATCAGGTTGTGGCATACCTGTAGGGCATTTTCTTAATTAGAGATCGATAGAGGAGTATCCAGTCCATTGTGAGTGCTGCCTCCATGGGCTGGTGGTCCTGGGTTCTATAAGATAACAGACTGAGCAAGCCAGTAAGCAGCACTCCTCTGTGGCCTCTGCATCAGCTCCTGCCTCCAGGTTCCTGCCCTGCTTGAGTTCCTGTCCTGACTTCCTTTATGATGAACAGTGATGTGGAAGTATAAGCCTAATAAACTCTTTCCTCACCAACTTGCTTTTGGTCATGATGTTTCATTACAACAATAATAACCCTGACTAGGACAAGTAGCAACATAACAGAAGATTCCTCACTTAAATTCTAATAGAGTTAAACATTTGGGCTTATTGTTCATGGCTGAACTGGAAGTCTCTGGAAGGGAGTTTCTGCTATGCATTAGGGGTACAGCCTTTGCCACTGGTGTCAACTTCTGTTCACGTTTTAAGTGTGTCAATTGCTATAGCATTAAGGACACATCGACGACAAAGCAAAGCCCATGCACACAATGAGCCAAGATGGCAAGGAATGAGTCTTTTAAATGAAGAGTATTACATAATGTGAACCAAAACAAATAAGAGGGATAGGAGAGTGACAGATAAGACAACAGCGTAACAAAAGTCTGAATCAAATGAGCCAGTGAGCCAGCTAAACAAATATTCAAGAGAAGCACTTCTAGGCTAAGAAAGACACTGTGTAGAGTGATGCTGTGACATCAAATGTCAAAGCTTGTTCAACCTCTTCAGAGGAGCCATGTTGGTACAGCCATGCAAGCAAAGACAAAAGTGTTAAGAAATGGGATCAAGGATATAATATGGATGAGAGCCTGTTTTTTTGTTGTTCTGTTTGTTTTTTGACCTGTCAAAAAAAGGACTTGGGTCTGGATCAGCCCCAGGAATGATTTCAAGGATGTTCACAGAAGCATTCTTTCAGTCCTGCAGAACAAAACTTAGTTGGCTTCATAGTGTTTGTTGAGTGAAGAAATAAAAGGATTAACAGTCAACTACACAGTAAAGGACTTTAGAAGAAGACTTGTGGCAGGACAAAGTGACTAGGATTATCCTAGTTTGGTCTGTGTTCTGTTTTGCCCTGTGTTCTATGCCTGTCATGTGCCTGTCTACTCAGGAGGCTGAGAAAGAAGGATCTCAAACTGTTGGCCAACCTGGGATAAAGAATGAGACTCTAATCTAAAAAGCAAACACAAAATAAATAAGAAAGGAAAAACATATGACACCCCAGAAATTGCCATCCACAAGGAAAGTGTGTTTCAAGATCAATTGTCTCAACAACTCAACTAGAGTGTGCGCCCCATTCATCTCCCAACCATACATCCTCATGCTCGGAAAGGAGTCATACCTAGATCCAACAGCGTCCAGAGCAAAAGAAGAGCTGTAAAATCTGTCTCAGCAGCCTCTACTTTCTTTGCTTCTCTTTGGTCAGATCTGAGTCACACATTCTCCCATAAAAGCATTCACAGCAATGGGAAAGGAACCAAGATTTACCTCAGGGTGTGCTTTCCTCTACTGAGTTCTGTGAATAAAAGGTAGGATATGTGGAAAAATAAAGTAAAATTAAAATAAAAGGTAGAAAATGCAGGAACAAAACCTAAGACACAAGCTCAAGGACGAAATAAGAGTAGTATGAGGGGTCAACCACAAACGGCGTAGACTGTGGGGACCACTCAAGCTGTGCAAAAAGACTTATATCATGCCCAAACACACAGACTGGGGTCTCATTTTTATTATTTTTGCACACTATTGATTTGGGCAGTAGTCCTGTGGGAGTTTCCAATCTTTAGATATTTATAAAACAACCCCATGTTTTTAAGTACTCAAAGAGAACTGAAAATTGCCAAGACTGCCCCCCCTCCATTAATATCCTGAGTGTTCTGAGAGAGGGATTTCCTTATAGTCCATTGAGTTGAGTTGGATTTTACCCAGGAATCAAATTCTCACCCTCTAGGACACCAGCAGAATGTGGAATGGCCAAGGTAGAAGGGAGAATTTGCTTTCAAGTTTGCCCTTCCTGGCTTGCGATGACATTTCTGAGCTTCTAATAGGGAAAGGAAGCCATTACACCCTGGGTTTGCTGGATACAGCCACAAACACATTTTATTTTTCTCCTATCTGTGTTAGATTCTCATCTTTCTAATATAAGACAGTAGGGACCTAGCTGGGGAAGATTTGATATCAACGGGAATCATGTTCTAAGTAGTTGACTGTAAGGGACACTGATAAGTCACAGACACAAGATCAGAACACTTTTTGAGCTGAGAGTTTGGATGGTACCATCCTCCTGGTCATGCAACAGCTACAGGGACACACTTAGCAATGGTGTACATGTCTCCATTAAAAATCTGCATTCTAGAGTCTTTTCTTAAGTTATCAAATCACATAGTGAAAAACTGCAAATAAGGAAAAGACGTTTTCTGAAGACAGAGTAACAAATTCTTGCTTAATTCATTGGGATCATTTCTTTAGCTGTCTCTTAGTCATTGGCAACCCAAATATCTTCACTGAGTCCTCACTGCTCTCTGTGAGGTCTTGAATGCACCTCATCTCTTGGGCCCTGGGTAAGAAAGTATAATTACAATGTTAACCCAGCCTGATAAATGCATCAATGGAACCGGGTCCACTGGAAATAAGAGGTCAGAGCAGATAATAGTTGTTGATAATGTTGCCATACACAGGTTTACAACCAAGTCTGTATTCTTAAGAGACAATTTCTTTCACTTATGAGAAGAAGCCAGAGCTCCAGGCAGTACTCTGGAGTACTAGTGCTATTGATCAGCATGCGGGCGTGTACACACACACACACACACACACACACACACACACACACACACGGAAGTAGATAAATCAGAGGAATGAGAAGGAAATAGTAAGGTGAAGAACAGATCACAACTAGAAAGAGACATGGAGAGCTAAGGGTAGTCTAATTAACAGTTAAAATCACTTCTTTTCCAGTGTCTAGAGCCACTCCGGTATTTGAGAACACAAAATCTTCACTCATATCTAGCTATCTCCTTTGCATTCACAAGTTGGCATGTTCAGTAAATAGGAAGTTCTAAAGACTCCTATGCCTGGGGCACACAAGTTGGACAGGGTTAGGGATACAAGGACCAAGAGACACAGGTCCTGTGACACTGGTCACTCCTACTGTTTTTGAGAATTTTTCTGATTTCTCTCGGCATCTCTCTTTTTGACACAATAGTGAGTCTTTCACACCCCACACTCTTCTTTCTTTGGCATGTGCATTCACTTTCCAGGACAGCCTCCCCGCTAAGGTCCAGCTCTGCATGTTAAACCCACTGCCAAACAACTCCCATAAGTAGCTTCTAGATGTCACCACCATGGCAAGGGCTCCTGTCCTCTGCTGGAGTCTAACTTCCTACAGCCTTCTCTCTTTGGTTGGCAGTGCTGTGTCTGTCACCCTGACTTGACATGCCATAGTCTTGGGGAATTCTTTTCTCTTTGATCTTCATGGAAGTTGCTGTGTAGTCCTAGGCATTCTCCCTCTTCCGGCTCTCATGTCCATGTCTTCCTCCATTCTCATGGTCATTTCCCGTGGTTTAGGTCTTACATTTGACATAGTTCAATATGATCATTGCTTTCTCTGAACTTGTCTTCTGCTTCCACTGGCTCCCCTTTCTCCTCTGTCTTAGGGAACCTGCCTTTCCATTGTAAGTGTATTTCTGACTGCTTTAAAAGTGATCACTGTCTCATTGACACTGCCAGTGCTCCTTTGACTGTCACCTGTCACTCAGTAGACCTTTCATTGTCTCCTTACTGCCATCAGTGGCCCTGACTCCAGTCAAGGTGCTCATCTATGACCAGAGCCTGTAGTTTCAGAATCAAGTGTGGACACATTAACTACCTAACGGGACTCTACATTTCTTAGTATCATTTCAAAGGCCTTTCAAGATCTAGGTTCTCTCTCCTTTTATGTCTGTTCACATCTCTTGCTCTCCCTTCTAATCTTCCATACTCTATTCTGGGTACAAAACAGAGATAAAACCAATAGCAAATGTCCCTTTCCTCCTATCAGACAGGCAGCTCACGTGGACAGACACTAGATTACTGCTCTGTAAGTGGCTTGGGGCTACTGTGTAAACAAACTTGATGCATGTTCCCATGGTGCCAGAAACCATGCCAGTTGAAAATGAAAAGTCAAGTCAATCATCTGCAGGCATCTTAAGGATGCAGATGTTTGACATCCCGTTGACAAAACATCAAGATGATTGGGAAAGAAATTTTCACTCTTCCAGTGTGAATGTGTTTTGGTGTCTAGAAGTCATCAGAGCAATAAATATTCCCAAGTGGCTTTCTGGAGAAAATGATTTCCAGGTGAAACTAGAAATACCAAAGTACTAAGTGAGAAGAAAGACCATTATCATTGGATATGTAGGACTTTGACTGTAATAAAGTTGCCGGAATTATGGCAAACTATTGGTAATAATTAGCCTTCTTGTTGGTTGGTCATCCCAGCATTAACTATGGCAATGTCTTCCATGTGTAGAATCTTCCTACTGTGACCTGTGTTAGGCAAAAGTCCACATAAATTGCTCTGCCATGAATTGAGTGTCTCTTGTGTACAAGCCAATTCAGTAACCTGGAAGCTCCACCATTATGGTAAGAATTTGAAGCCTACATTGCTGGACTTGAACCTCAGAGCAAAGATAAGCCAAAGAGCTGAGACCAGACAGGCCCAATGACAGGTATTCTCTCCAAACACAATAAAAGCTAGAAGTGAACATTCAGTGACAACAGTAATCATATTTGTTTTAAGCAAGCCAAAGAGAAAAATAAACAATTATTTGGCTTACCTATCAGATTTATAGGAAATACAAAAATTCATGAGTGTTGTAGAGAAGAGATTAAAGATTGCACCTATGCTGTGCTGCACGAGAAACTCAGAACTGAGAAGTCAGCTGTGAGCAGTCAAAGAGAACTTGTGAAGGTACTTTGTAGGCTGTATGTCTGAATCCACTGGAAATACAGCTGATTAAAAAAACCAAGCTGGTATTCAGGGACACTTGGCTCAGTCTGGGAGGAAGGGACTGGACCTGCCTGGACTGAGTCTACCAGGTTGATTGCAGTCCTTGGGGGAGGATTTGCCCTGGAGGAGGTGGGAATGGGGGGTAGGCTGGGGGTAAGGAGAGGGTGTGGGAGGGGGGAGAATAGGGGAACCCATGGCTGATATGTAGAACTGAATGGTATTGTAAAATTAAAAAAAAAAAAAACCAAGCTGGGACAATTCATGACTGAAAGCCTCCAGTGTTCAGAGATATTTGCTCATGGTTTAATGATCTATAGGCAAACACTTCCTGTTAAACAGTCAGCTATAACTATATGTGATTTGGAGAACATTGGTTAAAATGACTGCTGCTCCACCTGTGTGCTTGCTAGACAATGTGTATGTAATCACCCAACATGTAGAGCTTCCCTGCAACATCTATCACCAGTTTATTGAAGCTTATGGAGAAAATATTTTTCAATGAGTAGAAAAATAATGGGAATATTTTCAATGTAGGTGGTTAGCAATGTACACAAGGTAGACTAGCAAATAGAAGCACAGGAGCCTATGTTACAGAGATCATCATTGACAACACAATGAAGATGCATCTCAAGAATAGATCTGCGTAGAAAAGTGATAGCTTGCTACTTTTCTTCTCGTCTACCAATAGTGTCTCCTGTTGGATTATATAGAAACACCATATGAGTACGGCATCTAAATGAATAAATCCATTGCCCAGGTATGAAACTGATCAAGTAAACGCAGCACTGTAAGCATTGCACAGACTGTATGTGCTGCTACGTGAGTCTTGTATCTCCTAGACTTTATCTGGCCAGAGATGAGAGGCCTGCATTGAAGGCTCTTCACATGTCCTCTCAGCTTAGAATGCCCCAATTTCATTGAGCTCTGACAGCTCCCCTGGGATTGATGTGCAGGACAGAACCAGGCTTCATGGGAACAGAGTCTTCATTTGTCACATCAGAACAGCTCTAGGTTGTGAAGAATTTTGTGAATTCCAAGGAAGAACATGTGGCCCAGCTTCTACAAGCAGATGAGAGGGTTTTATTATTTCCAAGAGAAAGCAAAAGTTGAAAGTTTCCTGTGAGTATCAGTTATTTCTTGGAAATATGAATATAGCCCAGAGCCACATTGTGTCCCATGTCTCTATCTCCCTCTATCTCCCTTATCTACTCACATACATACATAGTGGCAATTAAACTTTGAGTGGAAAGTTCTCTGCCACACTGGGTCTCAATGAAGATGGTGAGACCAAGTATGTGGAATTCATTCATACTTGCACATTTGGTGATGATTAGCCCCAACTAGCATACAGTAAAAATGCATTTGGAGAGCGAGGAAGCGTGCCGAGCAGAGGGCTCATAGTCCTTTAAAGCTCTGTTCTATTATTAAATTTCTGCTTCTCTCATATTAAACTTCAATTAAATAGTCTCACTGGTTCACTGGAGGAGGTTTCTGTTCGAAATGAACATCTGTCATCAAACGCATGTATAAACAGCTGTGGCTTTCCTTGGCATATAGGCTGTATTACCCAGACCATATGGCCATTCTAGCATGGTGACTCTTATTTGGGCTTTCACCCGACATGGTAATTTATGATCTCTAATTTGCTTGATTTCTTCAGAGAGAGCTTTTCCTTCTTTCACACTTCATGGAACCAAAGTTGTTTTCATTTTGTTTTTCTTAAACAGAAATTGAATCAAAATGGTTACAGGAAGTGGAGAGACCTTTCCAAAAGGTCACCAAATGGCCTGACTCTTACATTTTCATCTTTGTCTCTTGCTAACTGAACCCTGGTGAGAGAGAAGGGTCGACATTAAAATGCAGCAATGATGCATCACTCTCTTTTAATGAAATTGCTTCCCAATGAAGTTGCTGGGGTTCATTTGTTTGATTTATTAGCTTCCTTAATCTTAGAAACCCTGGCTACTTCTCAAATGATGAAGAAACAATAGCTTTGTTTTTCCAGAGCTTATCATACTAACCATGATTTCCCTATGAATAGTGACAACAGTATAACCATGGAAAAGGGGTGAATATCTTTGCCCCGAAACCTCCATTTCTGAGTAGAACATGAGCCTAAAAGTGTGCATTTAGCTAAATACAAACACTTACCACTTATAATAGTAGTGAATATTTATCCTTGTTATGTTAGTGGTAGGAGCTAGAAAAAATGGCAGATCATTAGGAAGAATAATTTATGATACAGAGAAAGCAAATATTTAAGAAACAAAATGCTTAAGGCAAAGTCTACATAACTGTCCCTATTACATATAAAATTATTATACATAATATAAATTCACACAGTCAACTCTTATCATGTTGCTCTCAGATTATTTTCATAAATTGTTATTCTTAAATCATTTGTTCAATAAATACTTATGGAGGCAAATGTTTGTCCTCAAGAATAGAGGACTACTGAAGCTTTCAAAGCTCCTGGCAACAATTTATGTGCTAGAAAACTCTAGCAATTTCTGCTAAGTTATATATTCCATAAGAACTTATACTCAACGACAGTCACAGATGGTTGCTAACATCAAGCACAGAGAGGCATCTGCATACTTGTAGCTTCTAGAAAAACAAAAGGCTACCTATACAGCACTCCATCACAAAGAAAATCGAGTCTAACATCAATTAAGCCAGTCTATTAGGCTCCACCCATCTAAGAACTTACATGAAATGCAGAGTAAAGAAACCCAGACAAAACCACAGCTGGGGTCCGCGAAATGACAGGAGAAAACGGTGTCTTCCATAGAGACTAGAAGAAGAAAATGGCGGAGACACCTAAAGACCAACATATATTAAGAGACTCATAAAGGAATCCACAGAGAGTCAGCAAAATAAAGGTAGTGGAGAGATGGCAATTATTGATAGGCAGCACTGTGATAGCCTGAAAGCATTCCATGCCAGCTCTCCACAGCTCTGGATCATTCCCTCTCACCAAAGCTACTTCCTGAAATGCCAGAACTAGTTAGGAAGTGGCCTGGACACCCGTCATACACTTCCAGGATATTTCCATCTAGGCTCTTAGAGATCCCATGTGGCTCTTCTATCAATCAACTGCATCCCAGCGTAGTCCCACAGACTTGGAATTGGGTCAGTGATCCGATCAAGGTCCTTGCCCTGGGGACCTTGTTTGACAGTGCGTCCTACATTGCTCTCTCTTTCCACTGCCTTTTCTTTTCAAATCTCATGCCTGGGCTCTGGTTTTGTTTGTTTATTTTTAATTGTGTATATATGTGTGTCTGTGTGTAGGTTTGTACATGTGAGCGTAAGTGCCTGCCGAGGCAGGAGATGCTGGATCACCTCCCCCAGAACTGGAGTTATGCAGGTAGATGTGAGCCTTCTGACGTGAAAGCTAGGAGCCGAAATCACATCCTCTGGGAAAGCAGTAGGTGCTCTTCCCAGCTGAATCATTATCCCCAGTCCCTGGGTGCTGTCTAACAGCTGAACACACGTATTATTGACAGTGGAATACCCCTCAGATTCCAGGCATACCCCAGAACCTTCTGCTGTGGTCTGCTGTTTGTCTCCATGCTGTTTTGATTGATTTGTTTGTTTGTTTGTTTGTTTATTCCCACATTCTAGCTTTGTTCCTAAATAAGTCTATCAATTCTACATGAACTTTTCTGTGGTCTCTAGTTCCTGTGTTTTCCTTCTCTTCTGTTACCCAGAAGGCTATTTCATATGCCTCCTGTCATCTGCCTGGGGCGTGTAGGACTTAAGGAGAAATACAGTCTACATGTATCTAAATGATTTTCATCTTTAAGATAAAATGGGGAAGAGCCCAAACTAAACTGCTTACTCTGTCCTAACCAGTCCCAAGTAAGAAAGGACATTAGCCGGGCGTGGTGGCGCACGCCTTTAATCCCAGCACTTGGGAGGCAGAGGCAGGCGGATCTCTGTGAGTTCGAGGCCAGCCTGGGCTACCAAGTGAGCTCCAGGAAAGGCGCAAAGCTACACAGAGAAACCCTTTCTCGAAAAAACCAAAAAAAAAAAAAAAAGTTTGAAAAAAAAAAAAAAAAAAAGAAAGGACATTAAAGTTAGCTCTCCCTTCCAAAGCCCAGGTGCCCTTCAAAGCCATCTTCACCTCTTAATATCCTTTCCTAAGAAGTACTTTACAGCTCGTAACAATTTTCACTTCCAGAGAGTTCTTTCTTATATGAAACCCTATCTCCTCAGAGTTAGGTCAATTGCCCCATCCACTCACAGGGCCTTCAACAATAAAATCTCAGCTTCTCTCTTTGTGGCAGTATTTCGGCTATTTTATGGTGGCTATTACCTTGTCTTCTTTTCTGTAAGCTGGACATTTCCAGTGAAAGAACATATTGTTAAAGCTCCTTGCTTTCCTTTCTCCCATGGCCTGTCATCCATGTTCCTCCCATCACCTAGGCTCCTGCCTGGCTGTCTGGGGCTACCTGTCTTGTCTTAGCTCTGGTCCTCTGCTTCTGTGTTGCGTCTCACAAACAGTGGTGTAGGCCCTCTAAGCCCAGAGCCTTGTTCCAGCTTCCAACACTGCCATTTGTACTTGTGAACAGAAGATGCACACACAGATACCATGTATTTACAGTCCACTCTCAATGCCTGAAGTGTGTTTTTCTCTCCAAAGTGAATCAACAGTTCAAGTGAAGTCCAACTGGAAGGGGATGACTGGAGTCTGCTTTCTTCAAGATCGACCATCAACCTTCTGAAAATGTAGCCTGTCACTAAATTACAATCTTTTTGTTATTGCCAACTGCTCCTATCCTTGACTCACACACATAGATAAATTTTAAAATAAAAGCCAATTTGTCTTCATAGAAAACACCCAGACCATACCTCCCTAGCACACATGAAAGGGCTATTTCTATGTCTTAGAGATGGTGTTTAATCATGTTATTTATCCTTGCTTTATCTACAAAACTATTCTTTTTATGCCATCTCCGGTGGAGAAACCTCACCTCAGAGCTGCTGTCTCTCTCACTTCTTTTCTTTGCACATTCAGAGGATCCCCTCATAAGTTCTTTCTATAATGTGTGACAAAATATATATTTATTCATTTGTCTAATGACCATTGAAAATACAAGCACTTTTTCTAGGTGTTGGGAATTCGTTGGTGAGCAAGAGCCCTCACGAAGCTCATACTCCAGAATCATGCTATTCTGTTATTAGAATTCATCAGAAAAACCTGGAAGGATAGATAAAACTCATTTATCATTACCACCACCACCATTAAAGCACATGAGCGGAAAGTTTATGACTTAGTTGGGATTTTTGCGGGGTGTGGTTTGGTAGGAGGACAACCTGTGGGTGCTGGTTCTCTCCTTCTATCATGAGGATCCCAGGAACCAGAGGCAGGCTTTCTGGCCTGCAGCAGCACCCTTAGCCTCTGAGCTGTGTGCACCACCCTGCGTTTCCATCCACCCTGCTGCTGCTGCTGCTCGGGCACTGAACACAGAAACAGAGCACCTGCTCTAAGAGGAAACATATGTTTAAACACTAAGGGGTTCATTGTAAGTGAACATGGGGTCACAGGACTGAGGACACAATCTTGCTAACAAAATATTCTAAGTTTTATTTCTAAATATAGCCAAAAAATAGATCGACTTACTTGTTATGCTAAAAGAGATTATTTACTATGTGGGGGAGGGCATATTAACAGAAAATAAAACTGCTGAATTAAGTAATTGATTCAATTGAAATCAAACATTTAATATAATACTTGAAGCTGCTGGAGTGATTTTTTTTTTTTTTTTTGCTACATGAGTGATTTAAAAAAATAGTAACTAATACATGAGATCAACTCTTATTTACCCCAGACTCCATTGAGGCCCCAGTAAACTTCTAGTGTGCTAACATACCTAGGAAAGAATGAATCATTGAGAACTAGAAGTTTAAGTGGTTTTCAAAGGAATGGCCCATAGACAAGCAGCATGATCTGAAGTTCAAATATTCCCAGAGGAATGGAGACACTGCGTGAGACCATCAAGAGCTCATATCTAAAGCATTTGTAGCCGTATCCCAGACATACATGAGTCACCAGAAGTCAGAGCACTTACAGTTAGAGAGCATGTCTGGACCACGTGTACAAGCAGGGGAGGAAAACATTGGTTCTTAGTGACAAAGCTGTTCTGTTCTCAGTCACTGCCCCCTCCCCAAATGAACCCACAGAATGAAACCTTGACCCTGAGCATGATGGGTCTAGAGATGGGGCCCTCTGCCTGGTGATTCTGCCACTACAAGAAAAAACAGAAAGGTGGCAGCTTGTCCTGTTCGCTGTCACTCTGAAGACCTCAGCCCCACAGTGTGACAGACATCTGTAAGCCATGAAGGAAGCTGTCATAAGATCAGAGCCTGCTGAGAGTTTGCTCTTGGATTTCTATTGCCCAGAGCCAGGAGGGAAAATTGTTATGTTCTCTCAGTTACTCTACATATGATCGTTTGTAAGGGCTATTTCATCTAAGACACAGGAACTGAAATAAAACACCAATATATTAACATCTCCATTCATTGCACTCTTAGAATTTCTCTTCAGGTGATGCAGGCTCAGTCTGGCTTTCTGAAGCTGGATTTGGGGAGTACAGAGTCCTATTTGATTATTAATTTGTATCATATATCATTAGAGGTATAAACTAAAGAAGACTTTAAGTGACCATTGATGTGGTCTACAAACTCATCAATGCAAAAGCAATCATGGGAAACATACATTTTCCCTCTTTCCTGCAAGGTGATCATGGAAACTTCAGAATCATGCAAAGACTGATAATTACCTCCCCTAAACACACCATTCTTAGGGTACCTAACCTGAAATTCCACAATACTTCCCTGAGCAATGGCTGCATCTTAGTTAAACATAACACAAAGCCAAGATATTAGAAATACTGCCCTCCCTCCCTCCCTCCCTCCCTCCCTCCCTCCCTCCTTCCCTCCCCCCCCCTCTCTCTGTATGTGTGTGAGTGTGTGTGTCTGGGGGGTGGTGATTAGCAGGACAATGACTGGCCGGGAACCAACCACATCCATCCTCTTAGTCAGTCTTATGTCCAGATTTCCAGTAAATGTTGCAGAAACATCTACCCAAGTGCACTGGCGATCAGCTGCCAAAGCAAGTCTGTTTTCCAAAGCCGTACTTGTGTATAATCCATAAACAACTGTCAAAGACATCCTACATCTGGATAACACAGTTGCAAAGTTAATTTTGGTTAGGAAAAAGCTACATCCCTGGTTTTAATTTGAATGGAATTTTGATCAGGGGAAGAATCACACTAGGATCATTCCTGATTTTTCTATGGATGTGTGGAACGATGTAGGAGCTGTCAAACATAAAAGATGCTGGTACCTAAAGCACAAAGAAGTCTAGGAGAGTCTAAAAGGATTGTCTCAAGCAGCTGAGACACTCACTATGACACTGCAAACCTGGGACTCAGGATCCATTGTAGCTAGCTGTTATTATTTTATTACATAAAATTTAGATTGGCTGCTACCAAATGGTTGATGCTCTCTCTCTAGTGTTCAGTGCATCATGCTGAGCTTTACACTCTTAAAAGGACCAAGAGGGCCAGTAGATGGTACAGTGAATAAAAACTATTGCCACACAAGTATGAGGACCAGAGTTTAGATCCCCAACATGCACATAAAATCTGGGAAAGCATGGTAGCATGCCTGAAATCTCAGACCTAGGCAAATGGAGGCAAGGGATCTCTGAGGCAAGCTGACTAGCTAGACAAACTGAAGCAGTGAGCTGTGAGCTCAAATGAGAGAGTTTGCTTTAATATATAAGGTAGAAAATGATCGAGGAAGACAGTGTCAACCCCTATCCTCCACAAACATGCATACACATGTGTGCACCTGTAGACATTTACCCCATACATGCAAACGCACACATATGTATGTGTGCACCTGTACATACTTACTCCCTACACATGCACACCCATATAACATGCAAACATACATATGCATTTGCATAGACACGTGTGTGCATCTGTACCACTTACCCCCTATGTACACACATGCACACACACCAAAGACCCAGAACCATTATCTAAATAGTCAAGGTCTTTCAGCACCTTCACTTGCTCAGAATATTTGTGGCATTTAACGTGTGCAGACATTTAATCCTTCCCTTGTACCTGGCATTATGAAGCCTATTGAAACTCACTGTCCCCAAGTGATGCCATCAGAAAACCCAACACCCCTTCCCATTCTCATGGTTTGCAAATGAAAGACAAGCAAACACCCAGTGGCGAGTACATGAGTGTGGAGAGGGAAGCGGGAAGCAGGAAGCAGGCAGCATAGGCAGGGCAGCACATCCAAAGCCTCCTCCCACTTCTCCCCCACACCAGCCACAGTCAGTGTCAGGACACAGCTGCCTTCTGTCCAGCTGCCGCAGTGATGCTTGATGGCTTTCCTCCACAGTGTGGACCACCACTGAAGTCTGCTAAGCCCGATTCCCACCAAACACAAGAGTCCTGTGCTCCGTAAGCCCTCAGCTGTCAGGCTCATTCCAGGATTCGGTCCCAGCATCTCACACCAAGGTTCTGACAGAAGAGCTGTCCATTTACAAGTGAATGGCTGAAATGCACTATTAACCTCAGCTCCAGATTATGGTCCTGGAAGTCTGAGTAAAACCAACACACAATTTAAGGTTAGAAACAGACGAGAAATTAGACTTTTAAAATTTGAAAACTTGGCCAAACCACCACAATTACCCAAGCAGCATGAATGAAATGTACTAGTTTATAGCAAATTTTACTTTCAACTGAGTAAGAATCCAAAGACACCATGGTCTCTGTCAAGGTTTCCCACTCTGTATTACCTCCCATTGATTTACCATTCAAACCAGTCTTGTTCTTTCTTCACTGGAACGGATTGCCCCCTTTCAAAGACATTTATTTTTATTTTATGTGTATGAGTGCTTTGTCTGTGCTTCTGTTTGTGCAGCATATATGTTCCTGGTGTCTGTGGAAGCCAGAAGAGGAGGCCAGATCCTCGGGCACTGGAGTTACAGGCAGTTGTGAGCTGCCTTGTGGGTGCTGGGAACTGAACCCAGGTCCTCTGCAAGAGCAGCAAATGCTCTTAATTGCTGAGCCGTCTCTTTGGTCTGTGATTGCACTTTTCTGAGTTTCTCACATATTCTAGGATGACCTCAGATTTGATATGTAGCTAGAGATAAACTTGACTTTCTTATCCTCCCACTCCCCCGCTTCCAAGTCGTGGGATTCTGTTATGTACCAATACCACCACACCTGGTGCACATGGTGCTGAGGGTGGGACCCAGGGCTTTGTGCATGCCAGGCAGTACTGGGCCATCTGAGCTACTGTCAGCTCTATGGGTTGCTTCCTGTTGGTAGCATATAATGGACTCACTGAGTAAAAGAGGAAGACTGGTCCCCAATTCCTGATTCAAGCTAGTGACGTATGCAAACTTCAAAAATCCCCCTTCATTAGGCAAATGTACAGTGATCATTTCAGATTGGGCATGGGGGCAGGAAGTGGGGGCAGGGGGCAGAAGGGCATTTATCCAGACTAGTGTGGAATACTGAACCAGAGCAGTTGGATTCAGAGGACCTCCTTCTGATGCACTGAGGTGGTTCAAACAGTCTTCTCACCCGATCCTGGTCTGCTCCTTTCACAGTGTATTTTCCCCAGAAAGACTCGAGGGAAATGATGCTTCAGAACTACATTGCAGTTTTTATGGCATTTCTCTACCTTTACTGCAAAAGTTTCAAAAACAAGTGTCTTTGGGGTTGTATTTTTCCTCATTAAATTTGAGAGGACAAACTCACTTTTCCCATTTTTTTTTAACAACTTCTGTAGTCACATAATGTTTATTCCCATGAGACAATAAAGAGCACATGATGCTGCAGATGATGGTCCAGCTGTTCCAGTAAGTGGATATGAAAAAAGGAGAAAGTGATTTAAAAACACTATAAATAATAAAGAAAACTGTAGTTAAATAAAACAGTGGTTGGATAACCAACCTATACTGAAGGATGCTTTGTACTAGGAGGAGTGTGATACCATCTGGAGTTGCCGTGCCTTGGATAGTGCATACTGCTGGAGGAGCCAGAGGCAGACCAGTATCTCCAGCAGCAGGTGAAGGAGGTGGTGCGAGGCAGACACAGGCACAGTGCCCTGCATTTGTTGGTGTCACTGTTCTATTGCTGTGAAGAGACACCATGTCCAAGGCAACTCTTACAAAAGAAAGCTTTTGACTAGGGGCTTGTTTACAGTTCCAGAGGGTTAGTCCATGATCATCATAGTGGGAAGCAGACAGGCTTGGTGCTGGAGCAGTAGCTGAGAGTTTTACACCTGATCTGCAGGCAGCAGGCAGAAAGGGTGAGACAGTAGGCCTGGCATGGGCTTTTTAAACCTCAAATCCCCCTTCCAATGGCACACGTCTTTCAAGAAGGCCATACGTCCTAATCTTTCTCAAACAGTTCCACTCCCTGGTAACTAAGCATTCAAATCTATGAGCCTACAGGTGCCATTTTCATTCAAATACAACATTCCACTCCCTGGCCCCCATAGACCTATAGCCATATCATAATGCAAAATGTATTCAGTCCAACTTCAAAAGTCCCCATAGTCTTTGACAGTCTCAAGACTTTAAAAGTTCAAAATCTCTTCTGAGACTCATGGCAATCTTTTAATTGTAACCCCCTGTAAAATCAATCAAAGAGTAGATCATATATTTCTAATATGCAGAGGCACAGATTATATATTGCCATTCTAATAGGGAAGAAAGGGAGCACAGTGGGGAAACACCAGACCAGAGCAAGACTGAATACCAGCAGGGCAACCTCCAAATTCTTCATCTCTATGTCTGATGTTAAAGGGACTATTGGATGGCTCTTCTCTTCAGCTTTTCTGACTGCAGCACACTTGTCTCTCTGTGCTGGTTCTACACCCTGTCTGCAGCATTTTTTTGGTCAGGTATCCCATGATTCTAGTTTCTCTAGCATCTTGGGGCCTCCAATGCAACCCAGGCTTCTCTTTCAGAGCTTCATCCAGAAGCCTTTGTGGGCCTCCATGCAGGGGCTCCTCTGCCACATAGTTGGCCTCAGTGGCTTTCTTTAGCCATGGAGGAAGATGTCACAATCCTTCCTGTATCATTTATGACTCTAAAGCCAGAACCACATGGCTGAAGCTGCCAAGTTCTTCTGCTTACAAGGATTGTAATCTGCATCCCCCAAGTTTTATTATAATTATATAAACTTTCTTTTGTTATTTAGGCCGCAGAAATCACTCTGGCCTTTTCCTTTTACAGGTTACAGTATTAGAAGTGTGGGATCATCCCTTGAGGTTACCACTACCTTTCTTCCATTTAACATCAGGCTTTTCTTTCAATTTTTTATCTCCTTGAACACAAGACTTGGCTCCAACATCACCTTTCCTGATGCTCCTTTTCTCTTCAAAATGTACATTTTGTATTTTTCCTTGTCCAGTTTGATCCTGACTAAGAGTGTTACCAACAACCATGTGGCACAGTCAATACTAGGTTGTCTTGAAATTTCCTCTGCCAGTGCCATTAGTCCAACACTCTTCAATTTATCCTCAGGTAGATTTTTTTAGAGCAAGGGCAAAAAGCAGTCACATTCATCACCAAAATATTATAAGAATGGCCCCAAGCCAGCAAATAATATTCTTTCCCCCTGAAAACCCTTGAGCTGGGCACTCACAGTCCACATCACCCTCAGCACTAGTCTTACATGCTCCTACTAGTATGGCCCATTAAGCCCCACCTAAAGCTTTCAACTGCTTTTCCAATACAAAGTCTAAAAGTCCACATTCCATGAACAAGCAACATGGTCAGGGCTGTCACAGAAATAACCCACACCTGGTACCAACTTTTGGCTTAGTTACTGTACTATTACTATAAAGAGACACTGTAACCAAGCCAACTCTTGCTGCAAGCTGCAAAAATATAGGATTTCAGCTGATTATGACAAGCTAATACCTGGAAGAAGCCAAGGGCCTTCCAGAGGTCAAGCTGAGGCTCAAGGAGTCTTGGTGATATTGGCTTTTGATTATTAGCCATTTCCTACTATGAATTTCTCATGTGCTATTGTAGCTTTTCCATCATTCATTGGTTACAATTTCCCCTCTACTAATGGAATATTTAGATAACCTTCTGTGCAGTAATGCAGCCAGGATCCCTAATTTCAGGTCTTTCTGTCATTATCATCATCCGGTCAGGGCCATCCCTCAGATGAATGAAAGTGTCTTGTCAGAGATAGCTCTGTACTCTCTAAGAACAGACTTAAGCATCCAGACTATCTGTTTGAGTAGGCCTGGCAGATGTGCTAATTAAGATTAACTTTCTCCCTTTGCAAAGTCTTATCTCTAGTTTTTAGATCTACCTTTAACTATTAACTCAGCACTAAAGGATTTCTACTTACAGGTACATCAAGCTGACTCAGGCTGCCTGGCCACCAATTACACTCCCCTGCCCTGCCAGAAAACAGTAGCCAAGATAGCTTGGACAGATAAGGGGCCAAAAGAAAATAAGGCAGCTTTATTTTCACTCATCACTGATAAACTCCTAACATTTTAACTCACCACTTCTAAGAATATAGTTGAGCACATAAAATCCCCCTTGCTCAGATATTAACTGAATTTAGCTCTCAGCTGATTCTATTTCCCATTAGTCACTTCCCTTTTGGGTTGCAGATGATGTCTGGCAATTACTGTTCTTTTGTGTGGATCTTATTGCCTCTGCTTTTGACTCTGAGGGAATGCAAGCCTAGTGACCTTGCTTTAACCAGAGCATTGCTATTGCATGTGTACATAACTGGAAACCTCAGAGTCTTGGGATGATGAGAAGGAGAAAAGAGAATGAAAGAACTAGATGGGTAAGAACTAGAGAGAAACGAACTGAGATGGGGAAGAACTAGATTGAAGAGCTAGAAGAGAGTACTAGAGGAATGAAATGGAAGAAGAGGAAAAGCCAGATGGAGAAGAACAAGACGAGAAAGAAGGAGATGGGAGAGGAACTAAGATGGGAAAGAACTAGATGGATGAGAACCTAGATGGGGCAGAACTAAGATGAAAGAATTAAAATAGCACACAGAGGGGTTAGCAGATAAATATAGAGAGGACTTAGACAAGAAATGAGCTAGGCATGAGAGCAGAATAGAAGCTGTATATAGAGAGAACTGATTCAGAAGAGTAAAATCAATTAACTAAAGAGCTAATGCCCTTGGAGTCTTTTCCCAAAAATAATTTGTGCTGTTCATAGATTCTCTTCTGGGCCCCTGGGAAGAAGATTATTAAGGCTGGGCCATAATAATTTCCAAAAAACTCTTATAAAAGAAAACATTGAATTGGACACTTGCATATAGCTTCAGATGGTTAGTCCATGATCATCATAGTGGGAAGCAGACAAGCAGGCAGGGTGTTGGACCAGTAACTAAGAGCTTTACATCTTTATCCACAGGCAGCAGGTAGAGAAAGTGAAACACAGGGCCTGACATGGCTTTTGAAAGCCCAAAGCCCACCCCCAGGGACACACTTTGTCCAAAAAGGCCTCAACTCTTATCCTTCTAATCCTTCTCAAACAGTTCCACTCCTTGGTGACTAAGCATTCAAACATGTGAGCCAATGGGAGCCATTCTCATTTAAACCACCTCAGCTGGAAATGACTCATTTCAATTGGAGGATCACTGATACCTTTGGAGGAAGCTGGCATCTGAGGTTAAGATTGTATTTTCTCTGAAAATACTAGCTAGGATAAAGAGGACATTTATAAAATGGATTAGCTATGGTTGTCTTCTCTCTATCCTATCCATCTTTCTTTAGGATAAAAAGTGAATCAGGTATATTTTGAACTTACCAAAATAGGATAGATAATGGATTATTTTCTCTGAGTTTGTCAAATGTCAATGTCAAGTAGACTAGACGTTGAGGTATTTATCGCTTGTATATATTGTATATAGTTATTGTACATATTTTCCTTATATTAGTTATAGGTTTTTTTCTTTTTATTAGAATAAAAGGGGGAAATGTGGTGATATTTTATTTGTGATAAAATGTGATATTTTATGTGTATGTTAATAAATAAAGTTGCCTGGAGATCAGAGGTCAAATTAGCCATTAAGCATAAGTCTGGTGGTGGTAGCACATGTCCCTAATATGATCACATGGCAGACAGAGTCTCTGTGTGGTCAAGGACACAGTCAAGTGTGGTGACATGAGCCTTTAATCCCAGTACCAACCATAGAGACCTGGAGGTCTGTATAGACAGGCAGTGATGAGGAAGTCATGTGGCTGGGCTTAAAGCCAATGAGAAGGCAGAACAGAAAGGCAATAAAAACACAAGTTAGGCAGGAAAAAACTCTCTGGGGAAGCTACTGCTGGTGATAAGCTAAAGCTAGTCATGGCTCTCTGATCTTTTTGGCTTTTACCTCTGTGTTTGGCTCTGTGTTTCTTATTTACTAAGACTGTTTAGAATTTAGTCTACAGCATCAGGTTACTTTATTGATGTAAGTGCAATTTTGGAGAATTCTACATTGAAAGGGTTAGGTCATAAAGCTGGTGCTGCTTCTAGCATTTTTCTTGTTGTGTTGACTGAATTTAGACTCCATCTTTGTCTCAAATCTTTTATGGAAGTGGCAAGACTCCTATGATGGCAAGATGAAACAGAAGGAATAAGAAACCCTAGAGAGAAGAAAGTCAGCAGATCATATTATATTATATATATTATATACAATCTTTGACCTTGTTCTCCAGATGTAGCCATGGGAAAGGGAAACCCCTTTGTTGAGCTACTAAGAAACACATTCACTTGGAAAAGTAGCCATGTGTTTGGAAATCATTGTGGTGGATCCCTTTCCATGCATGAACCAGGCATGAAGTTGGAAAATATCCAACTTGTTGCACTCATTAACCTCAAGGCTCTCAGTTACTGCATAGTAACTGTCAGAATTCCTTGGCTCTTTGTTGTTGATGGTGATTTTAATATTTTCTAGTTTTATTAAGTTATAGTTGACTGATCTATATATTTATAGTATCTAAAATAAAGTTTTGAAATATGTATTCAGGGAAAACTCCACAAATAAGACTGTTTATCTGTCATCTCAGGCTTTAGATTTTAATGTGTGGGTTTGAAATGCCTGAGTCTTCTCAATGATAAAACTTCAAGTATATTGTATATTATTATCTGTTGTAGTGTCACCAAGCTGTACATTAAGTCTTGAATTTGCTTGTTGTGGCTATTACCAAATCCCTGACATAAACAGTTTGAGGAGGGAGATTTATTTAGGTTCACAGATGTAGATGGCTCTACCCATGCTCAAGCTTTTCAGTACAACATTGTGTGACAGAGAAAAGCTGTTCATATCATAGCTGCCAAGGAAGCAAGCAATGGATGCAATAAGAAGCCAGCATAAGGGACTTTATCCAAAAGCCTGTCTCCTACTTTTTGATCCCTTCCAAAAATGCCCTGATGTTATGACTCAGCCAAAGGATTGACCCATTGATTATATTGGAACTTCCATGAACTGATTCTCTCTACAATTAGCTCCCAGACAAACCAAGAGGTATATTCTCTAATACCCTAGGTGATTTTTAAAAAGTGTGTATGTGTGTGTGTGTGTGTGTGTGTGTGTGTGTGTGTGTGTGTTGCACATGTGCTTCGGTATGCATGTAGATGTCAGAGGACAACTTTTCGGATTTGGTTCTGTCTTTCTACCATGTAGGTTCTAGGTGTGAAACTCAGGTCATCAGGCTTGCACAGCAAGCCTCTTTGCCATCCAGCCATCTTTCTGGTCCTGTGTGTGTTTCTTAATATAATGTCAGTTTCCTTTTACCAATGTCACCATGGGGAGGGGTGTCCCACAGGCTCCTGGGAAAAGAATGCTTCTCTCTCTATGAATTTAGACATTCTGAGAGTCGAGTTCAAGTCAGATCACACAGCATATTTTTGTGTTTGGTTTATTTCTGTTGGTATATTCTCCAGCTCCATCCATTTTGCTGTACATACCAGAAGTCCTCATTTTTGTAAGACCGAATAGTAAGAGTTGACATGCTTATACTTCATAGTTCCTGGGTAATTGCTGATTGATCAGTATTCCCTAGGAATGAAATGTATCAATAGTCAACAAAAATGAAATTTCCTGTCATAAGATCAATAAACAAAAATGCTTCTGATTTCTGTAACAGGGATTGGTGATATCTACATGGTCTCATTTAGGCCTGAATACAGCGTTTATGGATCTGGGAGAATAATTTGAAATCATGAAATGAATGAGATTGTGGCTCCCATTACTGTGGCTTTGTAGACATAATTTTTGTATGTTTGCTTGTTTTTTTTTGACAGAGGGTATTAGTATTTTTTTGTCTCTGGCTTCCTTGAAACTCACAATATAGCCCAGTGGCCTCAAACTGGTGATCCCCCTGCCTCAGCCTCCCAATTGCTGGAATTTTAGCAGTATATAACCACATCTAGCTTGTATGCATATGCACACATGACTCTGGGCATAAGACAGCAGTCATTAGCAGGACATGTGCTGTTTCCTTCATAGTGGTTTACAAGGACTGTTAATGGCTCCCTCCTCAACAGGGCCAGCAGTATATCTTTGTACTCTTTCCTCAGAACTATGCCTGTCTCCAGTCCGGTGTAGATGAGCATCCCACAGAGGTTTGGGTGGCCTTGACAATTCCACATTCTGCCATACTAGTTTATTATGTGGACCATGTTTTACTAAACGGAGTGCATCTGCATGAAGCAATGGACTGTGAATACTTTCTGGTGTGGAACTTCAGGACCAGCTGGGTAAAGTACAATTCATGGTCTTGGAGTTTGGAGAATCTGACCATACCCCATCACACTAGTCACTTTTCGTGTAGACAACATACCTGACAAAATCAAGTTAAGGAAGGAAGCGTTTACTCTGGCCAGATTAAGAGTGCAATCTATAATGGCCAGGAAGGCATCAGAGTGAGAAAGGATGGCTCTAATTACAGCAGCAGGTCCATGAGGAGCTGTCACATCGGGTCTGCAGTCAGGAAGTAGAGAGAGTGGCATTTGATGCTCCGCTATCTTTCTTCTTTTTATTCAGTTCAGGACCCCAGCCCATGGGATGAAAGCACCCACATTCAGGTTGGGTCATCCTACCTCAGTTAAACTAGTATGGAAACATTCTCACAGACTCACCCAGACTTATCTCCTAGAAGACACTAAATCCTGTCAAGGTTTAATAATTTAATAATCACTGAAAGTGAAAACACACAATTCTGAAAGGTTTTGTTTATTCATTTGTTTCTGAGGCAGTGCATACCAAATTTGAACATGCTGTATTAATGTCCCAAAGGATATTCTGAAAGGACAGCATAGTGTGCGATCCTTGCCCTGGCCTTTCAAGCAAGGCTGCAGTGAAGACTGGGTTGTTTTCCATCCCTCCCTGCTGGGTAGCACTGCAGGGCACCTGGTACCGCAGAAAGTAACCGGCAGAGAGTGGCAAGCCTTAAAGACACAGATGCCTCTGGCGACAGTAAACATAAACAAATTAAAGACGAAGGAAGGGGGCAACAGCTAGCTCGTTTTCCAGACTCACGTTCAGGCTAAACATAGTTAGCCAAAGAGAATGTGTCTGGAAATCTGGGTGTCTGAGAAGACTCCAACAATAAAACTGCTGAGGGCCACCAAAATGCTGCAAATGGGTGATTATTTGTGAATGCGTTCAATTAAGGAGACGCTGTGATTGCTAGGACAGAGCATAATAGTTCATTTTGAATGTCTATTTAATGTCTAACTTCGAATGATTTTAGATTACGTTATAATCATGCATTCAAACACGGGATAAATATATACAATCAATTTCCTTTCTCTTTGAAGTGGTATTTTAAGAAAACAATAATGGTAATAGTAATGCTGTATTTTTAACGTTGTCCATGGAGCCCAAACTGGGGACTTCCCTTGAGGGGGACCCAGCTCTGGCAGTCTTTAAACTCTGAGGAAATTACATGCTGTCGAGGGAGTCCAGGAAAAAAATTGCTATTTATTAATTACTAATTCTCTTCAGTAAAGATTTCCTCATATTTTCCCTTAACAAATATCTTATTAGAAAAGAGTAAAAAAAAAAAAATCAAAAGGGGAATTTTATACACATTTTCCTATTCCAAACACACTATACACTTGGCCTAAAACTGTACTTCCAGGTTAGAGAGATATCAGGAGTTAAGAGCACTGGCTATTCTTCCAGAGGACCTGGGTTCAATTCCTGTCACCCACATGAAGCCTCATAACTTGTAACTCCAGTCCTGGGAAATCTAATGCTCTCTTTTGTTCTCTGTGGGCACCAGGCACACTCAAGGTACATAGATGCACATGCAGACAAAATATCTATATATATAAAATGAAATCAAATAGAATAATTTTAAAAAGAGTATATTCTTAAAACAAAAAAAAAAAAACCCTGTATTTCATTTAGGGTTACTATAGTTACCACCAACAATGTTTACTCAGGACAAACCCAAGGAAAAACACCATGATAGCTTGTCTTAAATTCAGAGGATATGGTAACCCACTCCCCAGTCCCAAGAGTTCCCCCAAGTTACCAACTGTACACAGTATCCCCGGGCACAGAGCATTTCCCCAGACTCGTCTTAGTCATTTAGACTAGGTCATTCCCAGTACATTGTTGGACTCTAACTCAGATGTAAATATGAAAACCAGACTGAGTCCAGGGTGAGCCTGAAGTAGCCAATCTCAGCATGATAAGACCTTGAAGACTGCCTGTGAGCCTTCGTAGATCATCTATAGTAAATGCTACGGAAATCTACCAAATGGACCTCATTTGGTCAAGAGAGACGCACAGGAAGACCTTAAATAAACCTGGGCTGTGGAGATGTGACCACCTTATGCCAAGCTGTGGCATTGAAAGGTCTACATTTCAGATAAATTGATAAAACATACATGTGCAATTAATGAGGCATAAGACGGAGAGAAGTAAAACTCGGATTAGCCAACTAGCAGTTAAACGGCAAGCTAGTTCAGACAGTCCTCAAGTTTTACATTTGGTTGGGACAGCAGTGAGAGGTGGGTGAACTTTACAGACCATTCTCACTTATGACAAGTGCCACATTCAGTGCATGCCTGAGATTCAGTTTCCTTATGTGTAAGAGGAAATTAATGAACCTACCTCCTTGGGTTCTTGGGGTGGTTAAATGTCAGCATTTATAAAGCTCCTGGTGGTGCCTAATACATAAGTGCTCAATGAAACGTCCAGATTCCCCCTGTATACAAACAGACACAAACAGGCACATCCCAGGCCCCCAGGCACTTCCTGGATATCACACATTTATAAAACTGGTCAAAAGGGTGAGATTGAAAGCCAGGAACCTTGTCTGAAACTGTTGTAAAATTAGTTTGAAAAACTTGGGAAAGAATATTGGATTTTGGGAATTCACTGTCTAGTACATGAATGTTGGACGACTAGCATCAATATGCTAGACTATAATTTAAATTTGGATTATAAATTAAACTATTAGAAAAATAGCAATTAAAATACATTTTCTATAGAGTTGTCAACCTACATTGGTACAAGTGGCCAGGCTAGTCTCTGCTAGAAGCACAGGGTTTCAGATTCAAGCTTTCTTTCCCTTAATAACTACTGTACTCACTGCGGAGACTCAACATTTTACTGTGATGTGTACATATTTGGGCAAAGTATATTTTAATAGGCAAACCTGAATTGTCTTCTACCTTCATTCAGTGGATGTTAAAGTCTCCAGTCTGCCTTGTCCTAGCTCAAGTTTATTCTCAGTTCATTGATCACTTGGGTCCAACAGGGCTGTCATTCTTTCCTCATTCTGTGCTTCTAATTTGCTTGTGAGGCATTGCAGTTTGAATTGCCTTGGAGACACATAACTAGCTACTGCATGGGAAACCAGAGGAACAAACACTCCACTTGTCAGTGTGCCAGCGTGCTGGCCTAAAGCCCTTCTGGAGAAAAGTGACAATTAAGACGTGCCAAAGAGTTTACAATCTCCACGGAGCGAAACACTCCTCAACATGAAATGGAGGCCTCCGCACCTGCTGTCTCATACATGAATGGCCAGGATACGCTGGCTTTTCTCCTCACAGCCTTGAAAGAAAGGACCCTGCTGCTGTGGCAATGACTGTGGTAACTGACTGTCTGGTCTGGAGTCAACTGAGCATTGTCCCTTCAGCCGGTGGCAGGAGTCACAGTTCCTTGTGACCACTGACTGTCACAGCTGCTGTCCCCTTGGTCTCATCCACGTGTTTCCATTTTCCACTGCAGCTGATGGCTGCCCAGGAATGGAGATATTACAAAAGAAGATGCATTGGCTTTGAAGGCCTAATGGGAGCAGAAGCTTGTCACTTAGATTGTTCTGTCCCAGGGCTGTAATCACAAGCTGGGGGAAGTTGTCATCGCACATCTGGTCATGACAGGATAGGAACTAGAAGCCAGACAAGGCCGCACACTCTTCCATTATGAGTTCAGGAGTTAACCAAAGAACCTATTTTCCATGCAGTATCCAGTGTGAGAAATTTCAGCAAAGATGATATCACTAGGACCATTTCTTCCATTAAAGAAGAAAATAGTTTCTGAAGGGCCTGTAGCTCAATTTAATTCAATGCACATTGTTCAAATGTTAGCATTTCAGGCATGATGTATGTGTTCTGATTCAGGAAATGGTTTGTTCTTGCCAGTTGGAAGGTGTGGATATTACTTTATTGTATGTAAAGACACTGAACTTTTTCTGACATGAATCCTGTGTCCTCAAATTGTGTTGATGTGTAATTGTGATTCAATCCCTTAAACAGAATATATGTTTTAGATCAGAGCCTCTTCTAGCCTATTAGGGTTCAGAAGTATTCATCAGTCAAAAAATTGGTATGGCCTTAGTTTGCTAAGTCACCATGGGTAAGCCTTGTACACGGACACAATAAAGAGTTTAGAGAGTCCTACAGAAGAAACAAGTAATTCACTTAGATGTTTCATCAGTGAACTTTTCAATTGTGAAATTAATACATTCAGATTTTGTAGCAGCCCAAGTACCTACATATTCTGGCCTCTAACTTATCAGACAGAATCCAGGAATGATTTAATCTTTTCCTCATAATTGCAGCCAAGGTATATCTGAGTGTGGGGGATTGGGATGAGGTAACAGTGAGATCCAGGAGCACAGGACTGCATTTTGGCATATGCTGTGGCTACAGCAGGACCCGGCTACTGTAAACATCAACACGATTGACAGTGAAGAGCTGGAACTGGAGGGAGAAGAAAGGATGGTCTCAGAGTTCAACACTGAATCTGAAAGCTCTAAGATGAGATGAATAAAATCATTGCTCCCCAAGTTGCTTTTAATTGTGGCATTTTTCTCACAGTAATAGAAACACAGAGAGAGGCTCTTGCTGATACGGGGCAATATGAAACAAATGGTAATGAAGAAGTGGCAGTGTTGGAGGTGGTCCTTTATCTCTGGAACCCATGTGGTGTGGGAGAGAAACAACCCTGCAGCTTGTTCTCAGACCTCTACACTTGTGCAGGGGCACACATATGCACACCCACACACAAAATTAATTTAAAAATAAATAAAAAGCTAAACATTTTCAAAGTGTCAGTAGATTACTATACATGTTTCTCTTCACACCATAATTTTGGAGAAATGGATATCCCAATATTTTATTGTTTTTCACATACACTTATCATAGCTATGTATATATTATTACTAAATAATTACTAAATGATGACTTAAAAGTATGCCATGCAACAATTTAAAACCTTTTTAGCAGAGCATTATTTTTCCTAACAATGACTCTGTAATCAACAGCACATGCAAAAACACATACAATATACCATAATCATTAACATTAGAATGAGCCTATACTCATTTCTGTGTTTATATATGTGCAACATTTAAAACTGCAATGTTTTAAATACTCAAATCATATTCCATTATATTTTTCTGTTATAATTTACTGAGAATGCCCATTATTTATAATGATGCTAATAAAAATGTAATGGAAATTCAGATTTGAACCTTCCTGGAAACACATTAAGTCTGGGCATCTTGCTGGACAGAAGCAAGGCTGTACTAGAGGCCCAGCAATGAAGTGCTGGGACGAGAAAGGGGCAGTGAATGTCGGTACAGCCTGGTGACTGCCCCTTCAAACACACAGGTAGCCCATGGAAACTCACTTCTGTATCTGGGGCAAAGAACTGCAAACAAAAGTTAACATCCTGGTACTGGGACACACAGTAAAGTTGCCTTTATTCACAGTCATTTTGCCACTAATGGTGGCCTGTGAGGATACACAGACACCGGGGATGGCTTGTCACCTAAGAGCAGGGACGGCAACAGAAGGTGGGAGAGAGCACTAATTAGTGTGGTCAAGCCCACCACCTTCCATAAGTGAGAAAAACCCCTAGAACTCCATGTTCTTGCTAATCACGTGATTCCACTGGTCCCAGCTATCTCATCGTCATCGTCACTGGGAAAGTCAGGAACATAACTAACACGTTTTCTAGTTTCATTTATTTCTGTTGCTATAATAACATACCCCAAGCAAAAGCAACTTGGGGGAGAAAAGAGTGCTGTGGGATGTTCTGTATGTCCTGTGGGAGCCCGTTCTTGGGTTCCTCGTGGCTTTACCCAGCAGGTCCGCATAGAGGATGATTAGGACCATGGGCCTGAGTGCAGGTGTCTGAGATGGTCTGCACTTTCTGTGCTGTGGGATAGTCTGTATGTCAAGTTGCTTTGATTGGTCAATAAATAAAACCTGACTGGCCATGGCTAGGCAGGAAGTATAGGCGGGACTAACAGAGAAGAAAAATAAAAGAACAGGAAGGCAGGAGTCACTGCCTGCAGCAGCCACCAGGACAAGGAAGATGTAAAGTACCGGTAAGCCACAAGCCATATGGCAGGGTATAGATTTGTGGAAATGGATTAATTTAAGCTATAAGAACAGTTAGTAAGAAGCCTGCCACGGCCATACAGTTTGTAAACAATATAAGTCTCTGTGTTTACTTGGTTGGGTCTGAGCGGCTGTGGGACTGGCGGGAGACAAAGATTTGTCCTGACTGTGGGCAAGGCAGGAAAACTCTAGCTACAATTGCAAGGGAAGTCAAGGCAGGAACTTGAGGTCTCCAAGAGCAGAGACAGAATAAATGTATGCCTTACCACGCGTGTTCAGCTCACTCTCTGCTCCTGTGCAGTTTGGGATACCCTGCCTAGGGAATGCTGCCAGATATCAATTAACATCAACACATTACTCTCCTGCAGATGCACTCCCAGACTAACATGATATAAGACAGTGGTTCTCAACCTGTGGGTCTCAACCCCCTTCAGGGTCACATATTAGATATCCTGCATATCAGATATTTACATTATGATTCATAACAGTAGCCTAATTATTGCTATGAAGCAACAACAAAAATCATTGTATGGTTGGGGCTCACCACAACATGAGGAACTGTATTAGAGTGTCACAGTGTTAGGAAGGTTGGGAACCACTGGTCTAGGCAGTCCTTCTCTGAGTCTCTTCTCCGGTGAGCCTAGGTTGTGGCAAGCTGGCACTTTAAGCTAAGCATCACACACACTGAAAACGGTTTGTATTTGAACATTTTCTTTGTCCCCTTTTCCAATTACTTGTTCCTTGGAGATAGGCACATAGAATTGAGGAGGCTACCAACTGTTAGGTGATATTTATGAGTCTTTTGAAAATACACTGTACTTCTGAAGACATTTGGACAAGTCAGTTCCTCTAGGAAAAACATTAACTGTGGCAATGGAGATGCAATTACTAGTCTTCCAGGCTGTGCTGCTCTGCACAGACTTCACTCATTCCCAGGGAGATGTTAATTAGCACCTCTTCTCCCTCCTTTTAATTGACCAGAGAAAGAAGCTTGGCTTCTGAGTAGATAGGATTAGACACAGTGCAACCCTACAAACTTATTTATGATGATGATTGTATCTAATCTCGTTGAAGAGATATTAGGGAGGTACATACACTTACAAAGCAATGGAAGGTTGCCTGGTTTATTTGGCTCCCATTCACCAGCACCCTCAGGCTATTTCAGATCTTCCTTATCCCTGTCACTTCTGTCATGTTTAGGTTTTTATTTCTTATTTAGCAATCTAGCCTTTAGAGTTTTCCCCCCATCTCAGAAAATGAGGAACAAGTAGAATTGGTCTACATGAAGAAATGATTCTTTGTAGCATGGGCAAAACCCTACAAGGAATTGCAGAGACATCACAGGAATGGACTTGAAGAAAGTGGGTGTGATTAGGTTGGGAGAGGCGGCTTGGAAGGTAAAGGTGCTTGACCTCAGGGATCCATGCTGTGGAAGAAAACTGACTGGTTCAGTTGTTCTCAGGCCTTACCACACGCAATGTGGCCTGCCTCTCTCTCTCTCTCTCTCTCTCTCTCTCTCTCTCTCTCTCTCTCTCTCTCTCTCTCTCTCTCTCTGTCTCTCAAATGCAACAAAGAAGTCCCAGAAGGAAGTGAATCCCCTGTGCTGGTTTTTCTGTAATGTTGCTTTAAGGAGGAGGAGGAGTCGAGCTTTCTTCTTTCATCTCTGCATCACGAGGCAGTGATGGCCTCTTGCCTGTGGTACAATGATTCTTTCATTGAAGTCATAATTAATATTTCACGACAACTTGTACATAGAATGAAAATCAAAGAACCATAGCCTCAGGGTGTCTCCAAACTAGCTGCAGTGAAGTTTTCAATTTTTACCACTATTTTCCCCTCAAGTCATAACAAAGTATCCCTTTTGACACAAATTCACTTCTAGTTACAGGGGTCAGACATGAATCTATCTGGCATTAGGATCAAGGTGCAGTCAAACTAAGAGTGGGTGAGTTGGGGGTTGTCTCAGAACAAGGGCACAGGTGACCAATAGAACTAAATTTACTAATGGGAACACTTTTAGCTGAAGAATCTTTATATCCATACCTTTCCTTCCAGGTCATGAGTCTATTAGGCTGTGAGTATGGAGGAGTCAGACAACTAGACTGAGGTCTCCTCACTTTTAAAGTTGTATTGGTTATGTGCACGTATGTGTTCCTGCATGTGTTTATGTGGACCACACATGTACAAGTGCCCTAGGAAGTAAGATCCACCCATAACTGGAGTTATAGGTGATTGTGAGCTGTCTAATGGGGTGCTGGGAATCAAACCCAGATCCTCTGCATGAGCAATAACTTTTTCAGCCCCTCTCCCCGGTTTTAAATGAATGTATTCTCATTTTTAAGTGGCCTGTATAACTGTATCTGCTTTGGCGTGGTGAAACTGCTTGGAGAAAGACAGGGCAGTGTCCTCCATGAAATCCAGTTACTCACTTGGATTCAGGTTGATTAGATTCAGATCCTTCCATGTCATTTCCCAAACACCAGAAGTGTGTGCAACTAGAGATGAGCATGTCTCCTGAGAATGGATTTGGCTTTGATACATCCAAAACCTCAACAAGTACCGTTCTTCAGGGATTCAAGGAACTCCATATCAACACAAATGGAATGCTCAATACCATGCTATCAACCAAAGGATTCACCTCACAGGGAAGAGGATGTGGGAGTGGTGTGTGCTCATGACTCTGGGCATAGAGTAAAAAAGGCCAAGGAAAAGCACCCTGACCCTGACTTGACCCCGGGACCAGGGCTTGAAACCCCGCCGCTCCTTGAGCATGTCTCAGAGGCTGCAGAATCCCACCAATCCCTGAGATCCCTTGAGTACAAAAATCCCACCAATCCCTGAACTTGCCCCAGAATCAGGCTACAAAAACCACCAATCCCAAGCCACCCTGGAAAGCTCTGCCCCCAGAAACCCTATATAAGCTCTGTACCCTGTTCGGTTTGCTACTGCTTCAACCTAGAGGCAGCCACCCCCCCCGTCCCCTGGATATTTTCCTTCCCAATAAATCTCTTGAGTGAGGTTTGTTGTGTGGTGTGACACTTTACCTTGAGCAGAGCCCAGGTGTAACAACTTTTGCCAGAGAGGAGTCGAGAACTGTAACACTTTCACAGGGGAAGCCTCCCCGCTAGCAGAGCAGAGCTGTAACACTTTGCCAGACCTGAGCAGAGCTGTAACACTTTGCCAGAGCTGAGCAGAGCTGTAACACTTTGCCAGAGCTGAGCAGAGCTGTAACACTTTGCCAGAGCTGAGCAGAGCTGTAACACTTTGCCAGAGCTGAGCAGAGCTGTAACACTTTGCCAGAGCTGAGCAGAGCTGTAACACTTCTCCAGAGAAGAGCAGAGCTGTAACAACTTCACTGGGGAAACCCTTCCCTGCTGGAGCAGAGTTGTTACATTGGGGAAACCTTTCCCTGGAGCAAAGTTGTAAACTGCTATGCTTACACTGACTTTGTGCTATTCCTTGGCTCCCGACTGACAGGATACCTGTCCATCCAAGCTGCAATGTTTACACTGGGACCCACTTATATGACATGCCCTAAAATTCAGACACAGCTGACTTTATACATGTTTAAACAATTATTGAATATATAGCTACTTAACGGTGTATTATTTTTCAAGAATGAGATGTTATCCAACTGGATGGAGGATATGCATTTAATCAAGACCTCTGCATGCTACTGTGCCCTAATCAGAAGGATATGAGAGTCTAGGAACAAAAATATGGGAAACATGGCTCTATTTTCTATCATGCCACATGACTCATTGGGAAGCCTTCTGCATGTTGTACACGGCAGAAGTAGCACATGATTTTACATGTATACTGAAAGCATCCCATTGATCTTTGCTCAGCATTAGGGCACTTTGAACTTTGTGGTTTCAAGGTCCAGCATGAAAAAACAGGAGACAGCATTTTGGCAATGGTAACTGACTCTAATAAGCAAGAGAATTGTGGGATCACTTTTTTATAATGGAGTAATGAAAGACTATGTCACCTGACCCTGTTACAAACCTAACTGGGGCTGGACACAAACAACAATCCAGTCAGATTAGCAGGAGTTTAGTGCCTGCAGGAATAAATGTTAGAACCATTTCTTCAAGAAAGGTATGGGCCTCCTTGAGGGGAATCCTAGATGAATAGTGGATTAAAGAGACAAGCTGTAGTTGCAACTCCCAAGACCATCTGTAGCTATGGGGGCTATACATTGTCATACTATGCTATTGCCAAGTTTCCTCTCGGGAAGACATAACCACAGGAACCACGGGGAGTTACTGTCTGGATGTGTGGAGGGTAGACCATGTCCTGCTCAGATCACCCTCTTAAAGACTTCTCTAGGGGGCTGATTGACAGTCTCTGCTTTTGGCATCCCAGCTCCCACTCAGGTCATGATGTTTCAACAAGCTAACACTGGACGGAGTAGGGCTAGCAGGCTGGGGCATTCCTTCTGTGCTTCACCTACAGTTCCTTTATTGGTAAACTCTGGCTTCAGAGTCCTCATCGGCTGTGGAGCCCACAAAGGCTATCTAGTGAGACCTTACTCAGGGTCAGAGACTCTGAGCTTGCTTTACCCAGCAGGGCTGCATAAGGAGATGATTTGGTCATGGGCATGGTTACCAGGTGTTTGGAAGGGTCTACACTTGACTGTACAGAGTGCTTTGATCTTGCAAGGGGGAGGTCTTTTGCCTCTCTAATTGGCATATTATAAAAAGCCCTTTTGAATAAACCTCTGGGTGATTGGGTATTGATCCAGGGCCCTCCCAAAGCTATCCTGTGTCTTTCTCTTTATCATGTAGGTCTGTCTTCTTATCTAATATTTTCTCATGCCTTTCTCCTCCACCCAAGAACCCTTCAAAAAGTGGGAGCAGGTCAGAGCTGGACTCCCACAGACTTCCACAATCAGCCTGGACACAACTCTCAGAACTGTTATCATCTGCAGTTCTTCCTACCTCTTTTTTCAGTTTCTTCTTTCTAGGTGTCTAACTCACACTGCAACGTAAGGACTCTCTGTGGAAACTCTTCTCTTGCTTTCTATGCTATAAGCCTTGTGATCAACTGAATTATGTCTTGCAGAAATATATGTTGACATTCTAAATGTCAGTTACCTGCAAATGTGACCTTATTTGGAAATTGGGTCTTGGCAGATATAATCAAAATTGAAATGACAACATTAGTTTGGGACCATAATCCAGTGTAAGAGGGAAATTTGGGAACAAAGCTGGAAGAAGGCTATATGAAGAGGGAATCAGATATCAGAGTTCTGATAGAATGCCTGAGGCTTCTGGAACTGGAAGAGATGAGAAAAGACCTTTCACAGAGGCTGTGCAGGGAGTATGGCTGCCCGACTTCCTTTTCCTCTACTGTAGTAAAATAACCTGGATAAGGCAAGCTAAGGGAGAAATGGTGTACCCTTGCTCACAGTTGAAGGTGCAGGTCATCATGGCAGGGGAGTCAGGCAGCAGGAGCTTGTAGCCATTGTTCACGTTACATCTACACTCAGGAAGCAGGAGCAATGGATGCACGATGCTGCTCAGTTCCCTTTCTGCATCTCTATCATCTGTAAAGAGTCTGGCCACAGCCACTGTGGTCCTACCCATAGTGGAAGGGTCTTCTCATCTCTATGAATATAACAAATATCACCCCTCACAAACATGTCCAGAGTCCTTCCAGGTGAATCTAGATTCTGTCCAGTTGACAATCAACACCAACCACCACTGTAGCCCTGCCGCCTTGATTCAGGCATGAAGATTTCAGAACGATGAGAGAGGACTTGCTTGAGGCCAATCATCTCGTGGTACTTTGGGGAGGTCTATGAAGCTAATTCAAGTGTGGACCCCAACTAAGTCTCTTACCCATCTTTTTAAACACTGTGTCTTGGTGAACCCGGGCACTGGTACATTATCTAGTTCAGGGACACCCCAGGTGACACGACCATGGATATGCAGGGAAAGAGGGGAGGAATCAAGAACTCAAACAAGGCTTACTGTCTTCTGATGTCTGACAAGGTCCTTACTGATTTCGTCACACCCACTGTCTCTTCCACGGATCTTCTGTGAGCCTTCAGGCCGCTGAGCCCTTGGGTAGGGTTTTTGTTGCTCCACTGGCTGACATATACTGCCAATAATCTGTGCTCTTATGGTATATCTCTGAATGAAAGTCCATTTAAAAACCTGTAATTGTTATTTCAAAACTGATAGCAGATTCTTTATTATTTTTGATATTATTATATTTTGATAGATATTATTTTTGATTATGTTTATGTGTGGAGGGGGAATTATGCATGTGTGAGTACAGGTGCCCACAGAGTCCAGAAGAGAGAACTGGATCCCCTGGAGCAGGAGTTACAGGTGCTTGTGAGTCCGCTAGAGGGTGTTAAGTACAGAACTTAGGTCCTCTGCAAGAGCAGCAAACATTCTTAACTGCTGAGCCATCTCTCTAGCCCAATATTAGATGTTTTCAATATAATTTATCTTTGTACTTAATGCTTTGTCCCTCCAGCAAAATGACATTTTCACTTTGTATTTCAAATAAATGAGACTGGGGGATTTGGGGACTAACAATTTATAAGTTAAAGTCTTTAACGTGACATGGTATGTTAGGTTCATTGGATTGTCCAGCGAGAAATTTATAGTCTTTCAAATAATGTATAGTGTCTGTGGGAAAGGCTTCGTGGTAGTATGCTCGCCACGCATTAGGCTCTGCACTCAACCCAAACATGGTAAAATTGTAAAAAAGTATACAAAAAGGAATATTAAAGGTCCAAGTACTATGTATAAAAATTGATGCAGCTGGGCAGTGGTGGTGCATACCTTTAATCCCAGCACTGGGAGGCAGAGGTGGGTGGATCTCTGTGAGTTCGAGGCCACCCTGGGCTACAGAGTGAGTTCCAGGAAAGGCTCCAAAACTACGCAGAGAAACCCTGTCTCGAAAAAAGAACAAAATTGATGCTTCTGTCTTCTGTAATGTCATGACTTGTCTGACATGTGCTTTTTGCTGAGCTATCCATTTTCTCCCACACCTTTGTTAATTATTTAGAGCAAAAATGTGAAATAAATTTTAAAATCTCCACCCTGTGCCCATGGAGTTGTGATTGCTCTTTACAAACAGGGACATTTTTTTTCCTGTCACCTCCACTGTGCCCTAACCAAGTGAGAAACCCCATCCGAGCCGGGCTCAGCCACCTGTCCTTCTTCTTTCTGAACTACACGCTCCCCTAGAAATGGAAAAGCAGCCCCAGTTGTTTGGACTGACAAGGGGTTTGTTATCATTCAGCTGCAGGTGTGCAGCAATATCTTCCAGCTCCTGGAGGACTGAGAACACAGTCTTCTTTTTCATATTGAAAAATGTGATTATAGAAGTTAAAAATAGTATTCCTCTGCAAACATACTTCCTAGTAAGAAAATATGGTAGGTAATACAGACATGTTTTGAGAATTTAGCATGGTGGAACGTATTTTATTTATAAGAAACAAACATATCTTATTTATCTGATAGTTTTCTTTGTGGGTTTTTTTTTTTGGCAAGATTTACATTTTTAAAAAATGGAGGATCTCCTGTGCCAATGCGTTCAAGAGTACTTCCTACTTTCTCTTCTATCAAGTTTAGTGTAACTGGATTTATGTTGAGGTCTTTGACCACTTGGACTTGAGTTTTGTGCATGGTGACAGATATGGATCTATTTGTAATCTTTTACATATTGACATCCAGTTATGCCAGCACCATTTGTTGAAGATACTTTCTTTTTTCCATTGTATAGTTTTGGCTTCTTGTCAAAAACCGGGTGTTCATATGTGTGTGAATTAATGTCACGGTCTTCAATTTGATTCCATTGGTCCGTATGTCAGTTTTAATGCCAATACCAAGCTGTTTCTATTATTATAGCTCTATAGTAGAGCTTGAGGTCAGGGATGATGATGCCTCCAGAAGTTGCTTTATTATACAGGATTCTTTAGGTTAATGAATAATCTCCTAAATATAACACCAGTAGCACGGACACTGAGAACAACAATTAATAAATGGGACCTCTTGAAACTGAGAAGCTTTTGTAGGGTAAAAGACATGGTCAATAAGACAAAAAGACAGCCTACAGAATGGCAAAAGATCTTCACCAACCCCACATCTGACAGAGGACTGATCTTCAAAGTAAATAAAGAACTCAAGAAACTAGACATCAAAATACTGAAAAATCCAATTAAAAATGGGTTAAAGAGCTAAACAGAGAATTCTCAAAAGAAGAATCTCAAGTGGCTGAAATATATTTAAGGAAATGCTCAACATCCTTAGTCATCAGAGAAATGCAAATCAAAACGACTCTGAGATACCACCTTACACCTGTCAGAATGACACCAATGACAGTTAATGTTGGAGAGGATGTGGAGCAAAGGGAACACTCCTCCACTGTTGGTGGGAGTGCAAACTTGTACAACCACTGTAGAAATCAGTATGGCAGTTTCTCAGAAAATTGGGAATTGATCTACCTCAAGACCCAGCCATCCCACTCTTGGGCATATACCCAAGGGATGCTCAATCATACCACAAAGACACATTCTCAGCTATGTTTATAGCAGCATTATTTGTAATATCCAGAACCTGGAAACAACCTAGATGCCCATCAACTGAAGAATGGATTAAGAAAATGTGGTACATATATACAATGAAGTACTACTCAGCAGAGAAAAATAATGACAGCATGAAATTTGTAGGGAAATGGATGGAACTAGAAAATATCATCCTGAGGTAACCAGACTCAGAAGGACAAAACATGGTATGTACTCCCTCATAAGTGGATACTAGATATAAAGCAAAGAACAATCAGACTGCAACCCACAGAACCAGGAAGGCTACATAGCAGGGGGGACCCTAGGATGACTGTGGCTTATAATAAGTTTTAGTTTTACTCAATGACTGGGCAAGCTTCAGTGAAACATTTCACTATTAGGATAAGATTTGTAATGTATCAAGCTGATAATATAAATAAATAAATAAATAAATAAATAAATAAATAAATAAATAAATAAATAAATAAACAAACAAATAAATGGAGGGTTATGAGTTATCTGAATAGTGATCTATCAAAATAATTTTATTTGTATCAACATCTGAAATCAAATGTGATTTTTCTTAGATATGGAAAAAGCCTAGGTGCCGTCTTATACAGTGCAAGTATTTAACAATTTGTATATAATGTCAGCTCCTCTACCCTTTGAATATAACATGAGCTCATGGTTCACTTTTGATGAATACAAGTTAAGTGAAATTGGTTATGTGTGATAATAATTATAAATCATGGAAAGCTCTGTGACTCCCTGTTTGTTCTTTCCCAGATCAGTTGTCAGGAAGCTAGTGGCCTTGCTATGAAGTTCCTCAGACATGTGAAGAGGTAGGTTCACTCAGGTCTCCTTTCCACAGCCACATAGAACACCGTCTTTGACGAATATTCTTGTGCTCAGTCTAGCTTTAATACGGTGGCCAAGGGCTTCTCCACAAACCCATTAAATGTCAGACCACACAGCCAAGCCTCCTGGTCCCCAGAAGGTCTGTTTTAAGCTAACTTCATCTTGGGGTAAATTAACTAATATTCTTCACGCTGTTTCTAATTGTTAACTTGCTCAGTGGGGTGCTTTAAATGAAACATGTCCCCGCAGTCTCATGGATTTGAACACTTGGTTCCTGCAAAGTGGTGTATTCTGTTTGTGGAGGGCATGGGACCTTTAGGAGGTGGAGCTTTGCAGAAGTTTGTCACAGGGGGTGGGCTTTGAGAATTCATAGCCTCACTCCACTTCCCTCCACTTCCGGCTCGCTCTCTTCTGCTCTGTGTTTGAAGTTGGAGATCTGCTCTCTCAGCTTCCTGCTGTGAATACCTGCTGCTGCGCCACTCCCAACATTATGGGCTCTCTGTCTGGGACTCTTTGCCAAAATAAACTCTCCCTTCTGTAAGTTCCTTTGGTCATGGTGTTTTATTCCAGCAGTGAGCTGTAAGACACTGAATTATTTATGGCATTTAAGAAGTAAGAATACATTTTAAAAATCAAATCACAAAGCATCTTGAAGGTGATGATTCATTAAACATCTTTGGGAACAGCTGACATGGAACTTGGGTACTTTACAGTCACATCAGTGAGGAAACGGATCTGTTCCTTATGAACAATTCCAAAGCAGACATTCCTTACAGCCTTCCTGGGTAACGTGGGTGCCTAGGTAAAAAGCTGCCCCACACTTGGATCCTTTGTGCAGTCCCTGCAGTGTGCAGAGGCAATGACTACACCAAACTGACAGAATAGTTTATCAGAATCTGGCGAAATAAAGATCTTCCTGCTAAAAAGACTTTACTAAAATAATTCACAAAAATGATTGCCCCTTATTGTGATGTTGATCATGTTCTGTAGCTTGGCTGTAAAAGCGATGGCTGTAATATTTCAGCCTTTACACACCCAGCCCTATCATGGGGAAAGCATCCATAAATTAATTGGAAATGGGTTCTCTCTCCCTCTGCTAAAACTTCAAGGGCCTCGTTTTTTGCTGGAGGAAATCGCTACTTGAATTTAGATGCATTTAATACTTTTTCAAGGATACTCGACCATCGCAGCTGACTTCCTCAGAGAGCCATGTTGGGAAAGGCTCAGAGAATATTTACACAACCCAACAGATATAAAGGGCTTTGGGAAAGTGTATTCCTAGACACTTGCCTCTCAAATTCAGAACTAACAACACAGCCCCATGTTACCATCTGGCCACATCTCTTGCTTATTAAAGTTGCCCAGATTTCAAACCATGATGACTTGAAGGGGAACTCTCATTCTACTGGTTCCAAAGCCACAGTCCTGCTCAAGGGAACTCTGGGGTAGCAGCACTTTTAGCTCAACTCTAAGGGAACCACAGGCAGCTGAGCCAACATCCCTTGTGTATCAATTTCCCTTTCCTGGTTCATCAAGTCTTGCCTGTGAACCAGAACTCAAGCAGTGGTCTGTGTTTTGTGAGGATCTCTCAATCATTTATGTATTAAGTATTCAGTTATTTCTTTTCCAAGAGCATGCAATTTCCTTGTGGTGGTACTAAAGTCCTTACTACAGAATACATAATTGATTTTGCCCCACTGGAGACATTCAGCAACATCTGGAGGCATTTTTGCTTTTGACAATTGTGAGTACTATTAATAGGTAGTTAGTAGGCAGGAGCCTCTGATGGTGCCAAATACCCTACAAGGCACAAGAGAATACCCGGGCTTAGAAACTGACTTAGTTAAAAGCCAACTTACAGTCTCCTACAGTTGTCTGCATTTAGCTGTTGATCACTCCTTCCCCAATCACAGGAAACTTGTTTCTGAGCTTCATTGACTTGACTATTTGTGAATGCTTTACCCAGGTTCCTTCACTTCCCAACTACCTCTGAAATGTGTAAGCGAAGGAGAAACTTCAATCTTCCAGCCTACATTCAACTCATGGAAAAAGCACATTGGCTATATCTTAACTTGATTGACCTCAGTGTCAATAAGAAAGTGTGTACCTCTCATCCTTGTGCTCAGACTAGAAATTTGATCAATCTGTTTTCAATTTATTGTAGTACCTCTTTGTATCTTGTTCAGATATCAAAGAAAAAGACCATGCAACTTCTGCTCTCTGTTTTTAATATCCCCACACACATACACACACTATGGATGAACACTGAGGGAGCCATTTCTACCTCCATACCTAGACTATTTTTCAACATCCTCGAGCTGGAAAGATGGGGGATGCTTCTCTAGTGACAGACTCAAGAATTTGTGTTTTTATCCATAGAAACACTTATAAAACACAAATATATTACACTGCTCCCCACCAGGCTCAGGGCTCTTGTAGACAGGGAAGTGGAAGGCTGTAAGAGCTTGTGGTCAGGAAGGACCAGCGCAAACTGTAGCTTCTTAGCAGGATAATACACTTGTGAATTCACAGTAATATTGTTGCCTGAACAGGATGAAGCCAGTCAACATTCTAATCCTTACCTGAGGAGCTAACGACAAATAAAACCCAAGGATTTGGGGTTTTATTTATTATTTAGGGTTTTATTTAAGCAGAGTAGATCCTGGGAGGTCACCCATGCTCTGGTGGTGATCACCCTCTCCCAGGTGTATACAAGCAGAATAAATTGGACTCAATGTATTTTTTTTTTAATGAGGATATGAAGTTAGGAGTGGGTGGAAGGTGAAAAGGGGAGGTGATGGGGGAATATGATCAAAATATTGTATATGCCTTTATGATATTCTCAAAGAATAAAAATATATTATTATTTAAAATTATTTAAAATCTATCAAACGATAATGAACATCCCACAACTATGGAAATTCCGACCTTTACAAAGGCAGAGACCATGAACATGTGGACTTGAACTTATTGACAAAATGAGAAGAAATGCCTCTGCTCAGCTTAAGTTCCATATATATAACATGAACATAAGCACTTTAATGTAACCCCTGGAATATTTTTCAAGGGCTATTGTGGTGGTATTGTGTTCCCCAAAATATTGTGCATGCTAATAAACTTATGTGGGGTCAGAGAACAGAACAGCCACTAGATACAAAGGCTAGAAAATGGTAGCACTCACACCTTTAATCCTAGCACTCCAGAGGTAGAAATCCCTCTGGATCTCTGAGTTCAAGGCCACATTGGAAAGAGCCAGAGATGGTGACACATGCCTTTAATCCCAGGGAGTGAGTCTTTAATCTCAGGGAATGATGGTAAAAGGCAGAAAGATATGTAAGGCGTGAGGACCAGAAACTAGAAGCATTTGGCTGGTTAAGCATTCAGGCTTTTGAGCAGCAGTTCAGCTGAGACCCATTCTGGATGAGGACTCAGAGGCCTCCAGTCTGGAGAAACAAGACCAGCTGAGGATCCGGCGAGGTGAAGTAGCTGTGGTTCGTTCTGTCTCTCTGATCTTCCAGTGTTCACCCCAATAACTGGCCTCAGGTTTGATTTTATTAATAAGAACTTTTAAGATTCATGCTACAGGCTATTGTGGGCAATTCCCAGCCATGGGAATCTCTATGAGCCCTGCTAATGCCTGTGTTCCTGGAACACTGTCTTCTACTTGGCTACGTTCTTAGGACCTACATACACTTTCTCACCACTGCCCATGAGTCTAAGCCACTGTCCAGAACTGACAGTCACATTAGGATCATCAGCTCCCTATTTAAAAAGTATTGAAAATTGCCATTTCAGTCCCACTATTCAGTGTCTACAGCCATCTTCAAGACAGAACCCAAGGCCAGGATTCGGGTAAATGTGAGGTTAAGGGATGCGTACTAGGAAAAGGGGTTTGAAGAGACAAGAGGGGGCAGAGGAAGACTATATATAGGAAAGGATGTGGTGTAGTGGGACCTACCTGTAGCAGGAATCTTAAAAGTTCTTTTTAATAAAATCAAACCTGAGCCAGGTATTGGGGTGAAATGCTGGATGGTCAGAGACAGAACAAGCCACAGCTAACCTCACCTGGCCAACTTCTCAGCTGGTCTTGTTTCCTCAGACTGGAAGCCTCTGTGTCCTCGTATCTGAATGGCTCTCAGCTGAAGTGTGCTGCTCAAAACTTAAAAGCTTAACCAGCCAAATGCTTCTAGTTCCTGGTCCTCATGCCTTATATATCTTTCTGCCTTCTACCATCACTCCCTGGGATTAAAGGCATGAGTTACCATACTTGGCTGTATCCTTGAACACATGGATTTCTGCCTCTGGAATGCTAGGATTAAAGGTGTGTGCTACCACTGCCTATCCTCATGTTTAATATTATGGCTGTTCTGTCTCTGGCCCCAGATAAGTTTATTAGGGTGCACAATATTTCAGGGAACACAATACCACCACACCTACCCACGGGAAGGCGAAGATCTCTGCCTTCCATTAGCCTGTGTCAGTTCCTGTCTTTGGAGCATCCACACTGGGGTGGGACTGGAGCTGGTTAACCTCCCATAAGGATACTTTCCCCATTTGTAGAGCTGTCTTAGGTAGGGTGGCTCTGACTGTCCCCATGTGTCACTCAGAGCAGCTAGTGACTGGGCTGATGGTCCATCCATGGCAATTTTGTTCAAGAAGCAACAGAGTCTGCACTCTGTTACTTTGTCATTTCTAATTTTCTAGTTCCATGCACTAGTTGCATTAGAGTTCCATCTTTCAACAAGAAAAGACGTCCTGAATGAATATCTATATCTCTATATATATATCACCAAATACAATAGACAGGACCAGTGAAACTTCACATACACACAAACATACACATGCAGGAACCAATGTACATGTGCATGCACACACTTTGCTGCTCAAAATTGCTGATCATAAAGACCCTTCACAGTAACACGTACCACCATGCCAGACCATGCATGATGCTTGGTTAAGAGTTGAGCATGTTCTATGATTTTTCCATTAATCCTTGAGAGGGTTTTGGACTGGCTATGACATCGACCTATGCCGGGCCACACATATTATTCAATAGTGGGTTCATATTTAGAATGCCCATTTAATTCATTGTTTCACTTTTATTACACATAATTATTTATGTGGTGTATGTGTGGGTATGGACTTGTCACAGCACGGGTATGCAGGGGAAGACAGTTAGCAGGAGCTGGTCCTCTCCTTCTACCCCACGTCCTGGGGATTGAACATGCAGCCTGTGTGTGTGTGTGTGTGTGTGTATGTACAGGTAAGCACATGCTGTGATGAACATGTGGAGGTCAGAGGACAACTTCTGAAGTGAGTCCTCTCCTGCCACCATGTGAGTTACCAGCTTAGAATTTGGTGATCAGGCAAGTGACTGTATCTACCAAGCCATCTTGCCAGTCTGTTTGCATAGTTCAGACTCATATCTGTCTCTCAGGGACCACTGGGGGCTTCTCTAACTTTGCACCATGCATCTCTCTGTCTTCTGAGTGGTTTAATAGCTTTAGTGATTGACATATTGAAGGCTATTGATCAATAAGGACAGAAGCAAGGTCAGAGTTACTTTGCACATACATTGTCATAAGGGAGATTTATGCATTTGGCTAGCCTGCTTGGAGACTTTGGTAATGTCAGAATCAACTTTGTTCATGTGTGAGCAAACTCCTACTTGACAAAGAAGCAAGGTGGCTTCATCAGACGCATGGAGAGAATCTTCATGTAACGTTGTCCCAAATATGAAACACTCGGTTACTGATTATATTTTAATCTAGACCAGGAAATGTCAGTTACTGATGCTTGTTTAAAAATGTTTAATGAACTCCAGAAACATATGTCTAATGTTAATATGATTTAAAGGTCTAACTTGGTGTGTAATCAAAGTAGACAGTACAAAATGATTGACATATTACTGTCTCTTAATGTATGATGCAAGTGAGGAACACCACCTACAGCAGTCAGCCATGTACTGCATGAGAAATACTTATTCTGAGCTAGTTTAAAAATTACACCTTGCAAGTGACTAATACTCCATATTGGAAATAGCCCAAAAGTGCCAAATACTGGAATAATTTCCAGATGGCTTATACAGTATTTAAGCATGAAAAAAATTGAATTTTATTTGGCAAGGGTATTAAGTGTGCATTTAGCTAATGCCAATAAAAGGCATCCACTTATTAGTATTAGAAAATATGTTCAAAAGCTAATTCCTAGACAGATTTACAAAATTAAATAATAGTTCAAAAGTTGTGATAACAAGCACCATGAATCAAAAGTAGGAAATGAAAATAATAAAGCCCTTATAGATAGGAATAAACATGTAATAACAAGCAAATGACAAGTCTCTCAGTTGTGTTGGGACTGACAGACATCAGCTGGATTCTAACATTATACACTTAAAATTCCCACCTTTCAAGAGGGAATAATTTCGTTTTATGTGGAGATGTATTAAAGAGATATAAATGTTTGAGCTGGGGTGTGGGTAACAGAGGCAGGCTGGCCTCATGACAACTCCCATTGTAAGCAGCAAAGGATGTCACCCTCTAAAGCCCCTACCAAGCAGACAGACACTGCCACACTACAATGGAAGTAATGCCTGAGAACATTCAGGTCAGTAATGTCACCGTAAATAATATTTCAGCAAACTCATGTTAGCACAAACCAACATTGATTTTAATTAATTTGGGGACTCAACTAGACATCCTTATATAAACCCCCCACAAATTTATACTCTCACTTTAATAAGAAATGAAAACTGTAAATGTATTATGAATTTTATGAGAACAGCAAAAATTTAAAGAAATGTGAAAAATAAAACCAAAGTTTGAACAACGCACAGCTGGCCCAAGCCTCCAGAGTGTCTGGATTTGAGTTCGAGCATTTCATCTCAGACTTCCTGAAATTGCTTTAAACATCCAGCCTCAATAATCAAGTAATTCTATTGATCTGTAACATGGAATTTGATCTCCTTTCTCTCCTGACGGTTTCTCAGAATTCGGGAAAGAGGCAAAGCTATAGACACCACCCTTCACCCTTTTTTCCCAGAGGCCAAGAAACATGCTTGAGTCCCTTTCACATTTTACTGTATTAAAAAAGAGAAGTCTAAAAAAAGCACTTATGTCCTAGACCACGGAGCAATGATTAAAAATATGGGCAGAAAAACTGAAAGAACCTCACAGGAATCACTTTCTCATTTAGCTGCTGAAGCCTCAGACAAGGGACATCACCTGCCACCTGGGCCTAAGAATAAGGACCTGGGAATTTCTGATCTTTATTTCAGTACTAAATTTCTTTTTCCAAATATCCTCCAAGCTAGAACTCTTGCTCTGGTTATTGATCCAGGAGAAGACCACCTCACTAGAAAATACAATGTTACCTCCAAATCCTAATCAGTAGTCTTGATAGGAAAATAAACAGAGCAAAGCTTGGGAGAGAGAAAAGCAACTTCAGTTGGCATGATACTCAAGCTGTGGTAAATCTCCCCCAACCTAGAGGCTATGCCATGTACTTGCTTCTTTTACTTGGTTGTAAAATACCCCGAGGAAAGGCAATTTAAGGAAGAAAGGGTTTGTTTGGCTTACAGTTCCAGAGTGGTGGATTCTGTCACGGCAGGAAGCCCTGGCAACAAGTGGGGAAGGCATGGGCAGGCCCAGGGAGACAGCTGGTCACATTTCATCCCCACTCAGGAAACAGAGCAAGACAGAAGTGGGCCCAGACTACAAAACCCCGAAGCCCAACCCCACGGCCCAGTGATGTACCTCAACCTCCTAAAAGTTCCGCAACCTTCACAAGCAGGGTCACCAGGTGGGGACCAGGCGTTCACAACATGCATCTGTAGAGGGCATTTTATATTCAAACCACAGGTGCAGGGACCAAGCAGGGACCAGGTTTCAGATGTGTACACAGCATGACTCTGCACATCTGTGCATGGTGTTGCACATCTGTAGCTTGCCTAGGCAACTTAGTGTAACCCCATAAGAAAACAGAAAGGGGCTGGGGCTCTAGTTCCAGGTGGAACGCTTACCCAGCATGCTCAGGGCCCCAGGCTTAATCCCCAGTACTGCAAAAAGGGAAAAGGAAAAATGGTCAATAGTCAATATTTGGAGCATCAAGTCTGGAAGACTGGTTGGCAGCTGCCTCCCTTATGCTTCAATACTACCCAGATATTTTATTATTTTCTACAAACAGCAGCTGCTTGCCGGTATTCATTTTTCAGACCACGTCAGCATCAAGGCAAGTACTAACAATAATAAAATGACTTAAGCATGTGACAAAACATGGCAGAAACCACCTGGAATTTGATGATACTACAAGTATCATCTTCCAAAACTGCAGTCATTTGCTTTGGGCCAACACCCTCCAAAGATGACTGTGCGTGTCTATAAGGGCAGTATCACACATCATAAGAAGAGCAGACACAATAGCCTACAGCTTTAGCTCCAGCACTCTGGAGGCCAGGATGGAAGAATCAATCACACATTGGGAGCCAGTCTGGGCTACTCTGTCTTTAAAGCCAAGCAAACATTAGCCATGTAGTCCTTTGTCTACTATGTGTACACGTGCAAGGCCCCAGGTTCAACTACCACCAAGATCAACCCAAACCATTTCTTAGCTATTGTGAATGAAGAAATGGTAACGACCCAGCAGGAAACCCGACACCCCCAGTTCCATCAGGTTTGGCTCAGACTGAAGTTCTCACAGCAAACACGAAACTCCGACTTTAATTACAAACTTTATTTGTCCGCCCGGTTCACAGTTTTTACGTGGCGCGTCCCACCATATCAGCTTTCAGAACGGTGATTGAGGAAATGGGTGGTGTAGCTTTCTTTGTAAAGGAGCCCAACTTGCTAAAATTTTGGTTAGAACTTTTGTGGATTTATAAAAGTACTCTCTGCAAGCTAACTGGATATTTACATTTCTAGCTTAAATTCAAATTTTGGAAAATATGAATCTTTGATTTTTTTTTAAGATCCTGGGTTTATTTCTTAAGACTTTAATCTGAATGCCACCTGTTCACATATGCCCATCCCTCCCCCAAAAGGAAATCAGTTTTGCAATTACATGTAGAGGAATCATTTTCCTTCTGCACTTTAAAAATTATATATACAGTGTACAGTAGATGTAAGTATGAAAATAAAGGGAAGGGGAGCAGTTTACAAGATGCAGATACTAAAATTTTTCTGAATCTTGAAACAACCAAAAGAATTATAGGATATAAATTTAAATTAAATGGATTATCAGCCTTCTCTTATCTTAAAAAAAAATAACTCTGGGGACTTAAATTGTGCTCCTCAGCATTTTCTCTACTGTTAGAGATGATGTAGGTTGGCAGTCAGCATCATTCCATGTGCAAAAGTCACAGTGATCCCCAGTCCAGCATCTGTGCTCACACCAAAGTCACCTCGGCAGAGGGACCCTAGGGTGGCTGGGGCTGCACCCCCTCTTCCTGGGCACCACCCCACTCTACAATTTGGCAAGAACCACTCAAGAAAAAGAAAAGGGCGTAAGCCTTCTGTACCTCATGGGCTATTCCAAGCTGGCAGTGAGCTATTTACTAGCAAATACACATCCATGGCTTTGTTATTTTCTTTTCATCAGAATGAATTCATACCAACTGTTTGAAATCACCTTGTGATATCAGTTGGGACAGCTTTCTTCTATTAAATCACTCAGATTATAGATGTATGTGCTCACTTCTTCTGCCTTTAAAAATGACTAGTTATTAATAAATGATAAACTCCAAATACTGCCAGGAAAAGGGGGGCTGTGTAGAAGCAGCCGATGTTACCGGCCTGGTAATTATTACTCTGTACATATATATAGATGTACCATTGGTACCCCAGTCAAATAAATACTCAGAGGGCCTTCTCTGACCTCCCTTCTCTGTGGTCCTTGTGACGCCAGAGCTCCTGAGTGTTGCTGCTGTGCCTGTGGTGGGCATCTCTTTCTCCTGTCAAGCTACACATCGCTTCCAGCAGGGTACGGTATGCGGGGGTGGGGTGGGGTGGGGGTGGGGGGGTGAGAATAAGAATCAGCAGAGGTCAGCCTAGGGTGGGGGCAGGGAGGGGAAACCACAAGCCCACTAGAGAGGGTCCTGTTTCTTCGTAAGTTA